>NC_079147.1:170156715-170369656 GCF_945859685.1 Eupeodes corollae | reverse complement strand
GCTTGGTTGAGGAAATAGAGCAACCGAAAGATAATTTGTGATGAGCTGGGTCGAAATTCTGTAATTTTACTTTTTGACTAATTTTTCGGAAACGAGCGATCGTATAACATTTTGGTTTGCAGTTGTGGGTAGAGCATTTAAATACCTTTCTTTTGATGTGCATTTTGATTGGGTGGGAAATAGTTTTGAAAATACTACTTTTTTCGGCAAGGGTTAGCCCACGATTTTCTCGAAAAACTGAAAAAAAATCATTTTTGTGATTTATGCATCAATTGAAAGGTGGGTCGATGCTCTGTATTTTAGTGAAAACCGCATCATGTTTGGAGGCTTGGTTGAGGAAATAGAGCAACCGAAAGATAATTTGTGATGAGCTGGGTCGAAATTCTGTAATTTTACTTTTTGACTAATTTTTCGGAAACGAGCGATCGTATAACATTTTGGTTTGCAGTTGTGGGGTAGAGCATTTAAATACCTTTCTTTTGATGTGCATTTTGATTGGGTGGGAAATAGTTTTGAAAATACTACTTTTTCGGCAAGGGTTAGCCCACGATTTTCTCGAAAAACTGAAAAAAAATCATTTTTGTGATTTATGCATCAATTGAAAGGTGGGTCGATGCTCTGTATTTTAGTGAAAACCGCATCATGTTTGGAGGCTTGGTTGAGGAAATAGAGCAACCGAAAGATAATTTGTGATGAGCTGGGTCGAAATTCTGTAATTTTACTTTTTGACTAATTTTTCGGAAACGAGCGATCGTATAACATTTTTGTTTGCTGTTGTTGGTAGAGCATTTAAATACCTTTCTTTTGATGTGCATTTTGATTGGGTGGGAAATAGATTTGAAAATACTACTTTTTTCGGCAAGGGTTAGCCCACGATTTTCTCGAAAAACTGAAAAAAAATCATTTTTGTGATTTATGCATCAATTGAAAGGTGGGTCGATGCTCAGTATTTTAGTGAAAACCGCATCATGTTTGGAGGCTTGGTTGAGGAAATAGAGCAACCGAAAGATAATTTGTGATGAGCTGGGTCGAAATTCTGTAATTTTACTTTTTGACTAATTTTTCGGAAAAGAGAGATCGTATAACATTTTCGTTTGCAGTTGTGGGTAGAGCATTTAAATACCTTTATTTTGATGTGCATTTTGATTGGGTGGGAAATAGTTTTGAAAATGCTACTTTTTCGGCAAGGGTTAGCCCACGATTTTCTCGAAAAACTGAAAAAAAATCATTTTTAAGATTTATGCATCAATTGAAAGGTGGGTCGATGCTCTGTATTTTAGTGAAAACCGCATCATGTTTGGAGGCTTGGTTGAGGAAATAGAGCAACCGAAAGATAATTTGTGATGAGCTGGGTCGAAATTCTGTAATTTTACTTTTTGACTAATTTTTCGGAAACGAGAGATCGTATAACATTTTGGTTTGCAGTTATGGGTAGAGCATTTAAATACCTTTCTTTTGATGTGCATTTTGATTGGGTGGGAAATAGTTTTGAAAATACTACTTTTTTCGGCAAGGGTTAGCCCACGATTTTCTCGAAAAACTGAAAAAAAAATCATTTTTGAGATTTATGCATCAATTGAAAGGTGGGTCGATGCTCTGTATTTTAGTGAAAACCGCATCATGTTTGGAGGCTTGGTTGAGGAAATAGAGCAACCGAAAGATAATTTGTGATGAGCTGGGTCGAAATTCTGTAATTTTACTTTTTGACTAATTTTTCGGAAACGAGCGATCGTATAACATTTTGGTTTGCAGTTGTGGGTAGAGCATTTAAATACCTTTCTTTTGATGTGCATTTTGATTGGGTGGGAAATAGTTTTGAAAATACTACTTTTTCGGCAATGGGTTAGCCCACGATTTTCTCGAAAAACTGAAAAAAAATCATTTTTAAGATTTATGCATCAATTGAAAGGTGGGTCGATGCTCTGTATTTTAGTGAAAACCGCATCATGTTTGGAGGCTTGGTTGAGGAAATAGAGCAACCGAAAGATAATTTGTGATAAGCTGGGTCGAAATTCAGTAATTTTACTTTTTGACTAATTTTTCGGAAACGAGCGATCGTATAACATTTTGGTTTGCAGTTGTGGGTAGAGCATTTAAATACCTTTCTTTTGATGTGCATTTTGATTGGGTGGGAAATAGATTTGAAAATACTACTTTTTTCGGCAAGGGTTAGCCCACGATTTTCTCGAAAAACTGAAAAAAAATCATTTTTGTGATTTATGCATCAATTGAAAGGTGGGTCGATGCTCTGTATTTTAGTGAAAACCGCATCATGTTTGGAGGCTTGGTTGAGGAAATAGAGCAACCGAAAGATAATTTGTGATGAGCTGGGTCGAAATTCTGTAATTTTACTTTTTGACTAATTTTTCGGAAAAGAGAGATCGTATAACATTTTGGTTTGCAGTTGTGGGTAGAGCATTTAAATACCTTTCTTTTGATGTGCATTTTGATTGGGTGGGAAATAGTTTTGAAAATGCTACTTTTTCGGCAAGGGTTAGCCCACGATTTTCTCGAAAAACTGAAAAAAAAATCATTTTTAAGATTTATGCATCAATTGAAAGGTGGGTCGATGCTCTGTATTTTAGTGAAAACCGCATCATGTTTGGAGGCTTGGTTGAGGAAATAGAGCAACCGAAAGATAATTTGTGATGAGCTGCGTCGAAATTCTGTAATTTTACTTTTTGACTAATTTTTCGGAAACGAGAGATCGTATAACATTTTGGTTTGCAGTTGTGGGTAGAGCATTTAAATACCTTTCTTTTGATGTGCATTTTGATTGGGTGGGAAATAGTTTTGAAAATACTACTTTTTTCGGCAAGGGTTAGCCCACGATTTTCTCGAAAAACTGAAAATAAAATCATTTTTGAGATTTATGCATCAATTGAAAGGTGGGTCGATGCTCTGTATTTTAGTGAAAACCGCATCATGTTTGGAGGCTTGGTTGAGGAAATAGAGCAACCGAAAGATAATTTGTGATGAGCTGGGTCGAAATTCTGTAATTTTACTTTTTGACTAATTTTTCGGAAACGAGCGATCGTATAACATTTTGGTTTGCAGTTGTGGGTAGAGCATTTAAATACCTTTCTTTTGATGTGCATTTTGATTGGGTGGGAAATAGTTTTGAAAATACTACTTTTTTCGGCAAGGGGTTAGCCCACGATTTTCTCGAAAAACTGAAAAAAAATCATTTTTGAGATTTATGCATCAATTGAAAGGTGGGTCGATGCTCTGTATTTTAGTGGAAACCGCATCATGTTTGGAGGCTTGGTTGAGGAAATAGAGCAACCGAAAGATAATTTGTGATGAGCTGGGTCGAAATTCTGTAATTTTACTTTTTGACTAATTTTTCGGAAACGAGCGATCGTATAATATTTTGGTTTGCAGTTGTGGGTAGAGCATTTAAATACCTTTCTTTTGATGTGCATTTTGATTGGGTGGGAAATAGTTTTGAAAATACTACTTTTTTCGGCAAGGGTTAGCCCACGATTTTCTCGAAAAACTGAAAAAAAAATCATTTTTGAGATTTATGCATCAATTGAAAGGTGGGTCGATGCTCTGTATTTTAGTGAAAACCGCATCATGTTTGGAGGCTTGGTTGAGGAAATAGAGCAACCGAAAGATAATTTGTGATGAGCTGGGTCGAAATTCTGTAATTTTACTTTTTGACTAATTTTTCGGAAACGAGCGATCGTATAACATTTTGGTTTGCAGTTGTGGGTAGAGCATTTAAATACCTTTCTTTTGATGTGCATTTTGATTGGGTGGGAAATAGTTTTGAAAATACTACTTTTTTCGGCAAGGGTTAGCCCACGATTTTCTCGAAAAACTGAAAAAAAAATCATTTTTGTGATTTATGCATCAATTGAAAGGTGGGTCGATGCTCTGTATTTTAGTGAAAACCGCATCATGTTTGGAGGCTTGGTTGAGGAAATAGAGCAACCGAAAGATAATTTGTGATGAGCTGGGTCGAAATTCTGTAATTTTACTTTTTGACTAATTTTTCGGAAACGAGCGATCGTATAACATTTTGGTTTGCAGTTGTGGGTAGAGCATTTAAATACCTTTCTTTTGATGTGCATTTTGATTGGGTGGGAAATAGTTTTGAAAATACTACTTTTTCGGCAAGGGTTAGCCCACGATTTTCTCGAAAAACTGAAAAAAAATCATTTTTGTGATTTATGCATCAATTGAAAGGTGGGTCGATGCTCTGTATTTTAGTGAAAACCGCATCATGTTTGGAGGCTTGGTTGAGGAAATAGAGCAACCGAAAGATAATTTGTGATGAGCTGGGTCGAAATTCTGTAATTTTACTTTTTGACTAATTTTTCGGAAACGAGCGATCGTATAACATTTTTGTTTGCTGTTGTTGGTAGAGCATTTAAATACCTTTCTTTTGATGTGCATTTTGATTGGGTGGGAAATAGATTTGAAAATACTACTTTTTTCGGCAAGGGTTAGCCCACGATTTTCTCGAAAAACTGAAAAAAAATCATTTTTGTGATTTATGCATCAATTGAAAGGTGGGTCGATGCTCAGTATTTTAGTGAAAACCGCATCATGTTTGGAGGCTTGGTTGAGGAAATAGAGCAACCGAAAGATAATTTGTGATGAGCTGGGTCGAAATTCTGTAATTTTACTTTTTGACTAATTTTTCGGAAAAGAGAGATCGTATAACATTTTCGTTTGCAGTTGTGGGTAGAGCATTTAAATACCTTTATTTTGATGTGCATTTTGATTGGGTGGGAAATAGTTTTGAAAATGCTACTTTTTCGGCAAGGGTTAGCCCACGATTTTCTCGAAAAACTGAAAAAAAATCATTTTTAAGATTTATGCATCAATTGAAAGGTGGGTCGATGCTCTGTATTTTAGTGAAAACCGCATCATGTTTGGAGGCTTGGTTGAGGAAATAGAGCAACCGAAAGATAATTTGTGATGAGCTGGGTCGAAATTCTGTAATTTTACTTTGACTAATTTTTCGGAAACGAGCGATCGTATAACATTTTGGTTTGCATTTGTATGTAGAGCATTTAAATACCTTTCTTTTGATGTGCATTTTGATTGGGTGGGAAATAGTTTTGAAAATACTACTTTTTTCGGCAAGGGTTAGCCCACGATTTTCTCGAAAAACTGAAAAAAAAATCATTTTTGAGATTTATGCATCAATTGAAAGGTGGGTCGATGCTCTGTATTTTAGTGAAAACCGCATCATGTTTGGAGGCTTGGTTGAGGAAATAGAGCAACCGAAAGATAATTTGTGATGAGCTGGGTCGAAATTCTGTAATTTTACTTTTTGACTAATTTTTCGGAAACGAGCGATCGTATAACATTTTGGTTTGCAGTTGTGGGTAGAGCATTTAAATACCTTTCTTTTGATGTGCATTTTGATTGGGTGGGAAATAGTTTTGAAAATACTACTTTTTCGGCAATGGGTTAGCCCACGATTTTCTCGAAAAACTGAAAAAAAATCATTTTTAAGATTTATGCATCAATTGAAAGGTGGGTCGATGCTCTGTATTTTAGTGAAAACCGCATCATGTTTGGAGGCTTGGTTGAGGAAATAGAGCAACCGAAAGATAATTTGTGATAAGCTGGGTCGAAATTCAGTAATTTTACTTTTTGACTAATTTTTCGGAAACGAGCGATCGTATAACATTTTGGTTTGCTGTTGTTGGTAGAGCATTTAAATACCTTTCTTTTGATGTGCATTTTGATTGGGTGGGAAATAGATTTGAAAATACTACTTTTTTCGGCAAGGGTTAGCCCACGATTTTCTCGAAAAACTGAAAAAAAATCATTTTTGTGATTTATGCATCAATTGAAAGGTGGGTCGATGCTCTGTATTTTAGTGAAAACCGCATCATGTTTGGAGGCTTGGTTGAGGAAATAGAGCAACCGAAAGATAATTTGTGATGAGCTGGGTCGAAATTCTGTAATTTTACTTTTTGACTAATTTTTCGGAAAAGAGAGATCGTATAACATTTTGGTTTGCAGTGGTGGGTAGAGCATTTAAATACCTTTCTTTTGATGTGCATTTTGATTGGGTGGGAAATAGTTTTGAAAATACTACTTTTTTCGGCAAGGGTTAGCCCACGATTTTCTCGAAAAACTGAAAAAAAAATCATTTTTAAGATTTATGCATCAATTGAAAGGTGGGTCGATGCTCTGTATTTTAGTGAAAACCGCATCATGTTTGGAGGCTTGGTTGAGGAAATAGAGCAACCGAAAGATAATTTGTGATGAGCTGCGTCGAAATTCTGTAATTTTACTTTTTGACTAATTTTTCGGAAACGAGAGATCGTATAACATTTTGGTTTGCAGTTGTGGGTAGAGCATTTAAATACCTTTCTTTTGATGTGCATTTTGATTGGGTGGGAAATAGTTTTGAAAATACTACTTTTTTCGGCAAGGGTTAGCCCACGATTTTCTCGAAAAACTGAAAATAAAATCATTTTTGAGATTTATGCATCAATTGAAAGGTGGGTCGATGCTCTGTATTTTAGTGAAAACCGCATCATGTTTGGAGGCTTGGTTGAGGAAATAGAGCAACCGAAAGATAATTTGTGATGAGCTGGGTCGAAATTCTGTAATTTTACTTTTTGACTAATTTTTCGGAAACGAGCGATCGTATAACATTTTGGTTTGCAGTTGTGGGTAGAGCATTTAAATACCTTTCTTTTGATGTGCATTTTGATTGGGTGGGAAATAGTTTTGAAAATGCTACTTTTTCGGCAAGGGTTAGCCCACGATTTTCTCGAAAAACTGAAAAAAAAATCATTTTTAAGATTTATGCATCAATTGAAAGGTGGGTCGATGCTCTGTATTTTAGTGAAAACCGCATCATGTTTGGAGGCTTGGTTGAGGAAATAGAGCAACCGAAAGATAATTTGTGATGAGCTGGGTCGAAATTCTGTAATTTTACTTTTTGACTAATTTTTCGGAAACGAGCGATCGTATAACATTTTGGTTTGCTGTTGTTGGTAGAGCATTTAAATACCTTTCTTTTGATGTGCATTTTGATTGGGTGGGAAATAGATTTGAAAATACTACTTTTTTCGGCAAGGGTTAGCCCACGATTTTCTCGAAAAACTGAAAAAAAATCATTTTTGTGATTTATGCATCAATTGAAAGGTGGGTCGATGCTCTGTATTTTAGTGAAAACCGCATCATGTTTGGAGGCTTGGTTGAGGAAATAGAGCAACCGAAAGATAATTTGTGATGAGCTGGGTCGAAATTCTGTAATTTTACTTTTTGACTAATTTTTCGGAAAAGAGAGATCGTATAACATTTTGGTTTGCAGTTGTGGGTAGAGCATTTAAATACCTTTCTTTTGATGTGCATTTTGATTGGGTGGGAAATAGTTTTGAAAATGCTAATTTTTCGGCAAGGGTTAGCCCACGATTTTCTCGAAAAACTGAAAAAAAAATCATTTTTAAGATTTATGCATCAATTGAAAGGTGGGTCGATGCTCTGTATTTTAGTGAAAACCGCATCATGTTTGGAGGCTTGGTTGAGGAAATAGAGCAACCGAAAGATAATTTGTGATGAGCTGGGTCGAAATTCTGTAATTTTACTTTTTGACTAATTTTTCGGAAACGAGAGATCGTATAACATTTTGGTTTGCAGTTGTGGGTAGAGCATTTAAATACCTTTCTTTTGATGTGCATTTTGATTGGGTGGGAAATAGTTTTGAAAATACTACTTTTTTCGGCAAGGGTTAGCCCACGATTTTCTCGAAAAACTGAAAAAAAAAATCATTTTTGAGATTTATGCATCAATTGAAAGGTGGGTCGATGCTCTGTATTTTAGTGAAAACCGCATCATGTTTGGAGGCTTGGTTGAGGAAATAGAGCAACCGAAAGATAATTTGTGATGAGCTGGGTCGAAATTCTGTAATTTTACTTTTTGACTAATTTTTCGGAAACGAGCGATCGTATAACATTTTGGTTTGCTGTTGTTGGTAGAGCATTTAAATACCTTTCTTTTGATGTGCATTTTGATTGGGTGGGAAATAGTTTTGAAAATACTACTTTTTCGGCAATGGGTTAGCCCACGATTTTCTCGAAAAACTGAAAAAAAATCATTTTTGTGATTTATGCATCAATTGAAAGGTGGGTCGATGCTCTGTATTTTAGTGAAAACCGCATCATGTTTGGAGGCTTGGTTGAGGAAATAGAGCAACCGAAAGATAATTTGTGATGAGCTGGGTCGAAATTCTGTAATTTTACTTTTTGACTAATTTTTCGGAAAAGAGAGATCGTATAACATTTTGGTTTGCAGTTGTGGGTAGAGCATTTAAATACCTTTCTTTTGATGTGCATTTTGATTGGGTGGGAAATAGTTTTGAAAATGCTACTTTTTCGGCAAGGGTTAGCCCACGATTTTCTCGAAAAACTGAAAAAAAATCATTTTTGAGATTTATGCATCAATTGAAAGGTGGGTCGATGCTCTGTATTTTAGTGAAAACCGCATCATGTTTGGAGGCTTGGTTGAGGAAATAGAGCAACCGAAAGATAATTTGTGATGAGCTGGGTCGAAATGCTGTAATTTTACTTTTTGACTAATTTTTCGGAAACGAGAGATCGTATAACATTTTGGTTTGCAGTTGTGGGTAGAGCATTTAAATACCTTTCTTTTGATGTGCATTTTGATTGGGTGGGAAATAGTTTTGAAAATACTACTTTTTTCGGCAAGGGTTAGCCCACGATTTTCTCGAAAAACTGAAAAAAAAATCATTTTTGAGATTTATGCATCAATTGAAAGGTGGGTCGATGCTCTGTATTTTAGTGAAAACCGCATCATGTTTGGAGGCTTGGTTGAGGAAATAGAGCAACCGAAAGATAATTTGTGATGAGCTGGGTCGAAATTCTGTAATTTTACTTTTTGACTAATTTTTCGGAAACGAGCGATCGTATAACATTTTGGTTTGCAGTTGTGGGTAGAGCATTTAAATACCTTTCTTTTGATGTGCATTTTGATTGGGTGGGAAATAGTTTTGAAAATACTACTTTTTTCGGCAAGGGTTAGCCCACGATTTTCTCGAAAAACTGAAAAAAAAATCATTTTTGAGATTTATGCATCAATTGAAAGGTGGGTCGATGCTCTGTATTTTAGTGAAAACCGCATCATGTTTGGAGGCTTGATTGAGGAAATAGAGCAACCGAAAGATAATTTGTGATGAGCTGGGTCGAAATTCTGTAATTTTACTTTTTGACTAATTTTTCGGAAACGAGCGATCGTATAACATTTTGGTTTGCAGTTGTGGGTAGAGCATTTAAATACCTTTCTTTTGATGTGCATTTTGATTGGGTGGGAAATAGTTTTGAAAATACTACTTTTTTCGGCAAGGGTTAGCCCACAATTTTCTCGAAAAACTGAAAAAAAATCATTTTTGTGATTTATGCATCAATTGAAAGGTGGGTCGATGCTCTGTATTTTAGTGAAAACCGCATCATGTTTGGAGGCTTGGTTGAGGAAATAGAGCAACCGAAAGATAATTTGTGATGAGCTGGGTCGAAATTCTGTAATTTTACTTTTTGACTAATTTTTCGGAAACGAGCGATCGTATAACATTTTGGTTTGCAGTTGTGGGTAGAGCATTTAAATACCTTTCTTTTGATGTGCATTTTGATTGGGTGGGAAATAATTTTGAAAATACTACTTTTTTCGGCAAGGGTTAGCCCACGATTTTCTCGAAAAACTGAAAAAAAATCATTTTTGTGATTTATGCATCAATTGAAAGGTGGGTCGATGCTCTGTATTTTAGTGAAAACCGCATCATGTTTGGAGGCTTGGTTGAGGAAATAGAGCAACCGAAAGATAATTTGTGCTGAGCTGGGTCGTAATTCTGTAATTTTACTTTTTGACTAATTTTTCGGAAACGAGAGATCGTATAACATTTCGGTTTGCAGTTGTGGGTAGAGCATTTAAATACCTTTCTTTTGATGTGCATTTTGATTGGGTGGGAAATAGTTTTGAAAATACTACTTTTTTCGGCAAGGGTTAGCCCACGATTTTCTCGAAAAACTGTTTGGAGGCTTTTTTGAGGAAATAGAGCAACCGAAAGATAATTTGTGATGAGCTGGGTCGAAATTCTATAATTTTACTTTTTGACTAATTTTTCGGAAACGAGCGATCGTATAACATTTTGGTTTGCAGTTGTGGGTAGAGCATTTAAATACCTTTCTTTTGATGTGCATTTTGATTGGGTGGGAAATAATTTTGAAAATACTACTTTTTTTGGCAAGGGTTAGCCCACGATTTTCTCGAAAAACTGAAAAAAAATCATTTTTGTGATTTATGCATCAATTGAAAGGTGGGTCGATGCTCTGTATTTTAGTGAAAACCGCATCATGTTTGGAGGCTTGGTTGAGGAAATAGAGCAACCGAAAGATAATTTGTGATGAGCTGCGTCGAAATTCTGTAATTTTACTTTTTGACTAATTTTTCGGAAACGAGCGATCGTATAACATTTTGGTTTGCAGTTGTGGGTAGAGCATTTAAATACCTTTCTTTTGATGTGCATTTTGATTGGGTGGGAAATAGATTTGAAAATACTACTTTTTTCGGCAAGGGTTAGCCCACGATTTTCTCGAAAAACTAAAAAAAATCATTTTTGAGATTTATGCATCAATTGAAAGGTGGGTCGATGCTCTGTATTTTAGTGAAAACCGCATCATGTTTGGAGGCTTGGTTGAGGAAATAGAGCAACCGAAAGATAATTTGTGATGAGCTGGGTCGAAATTCTGTAATTTTACTTTTTGACTAATTTTTCGGAAAAGAGAGATCGTATAACATTTTGGTTTGCAGTTGTGGGTAGAGCATTTAAATACCTTTCTTTTGATGTGCATTTTGATTGGGTGGGAAATAGATTTGAAAATACTACTTTTTTCGGCAAGGGTTAGCCCACGATTTTCTCGAAAAACTAAAAAAAATCATTTTTGAGATTTATGCATCAATTGAAAGGTGGGTCGATGCTCTGTATTTTAGTGAAAACCGCATCATGTTTGGAGGCTTGGTTGAGGAAATAGAGCAACCGAAAGATAATTTGTGCTGAGCTGGGTCGTAATTCTGTAATTTTACTTTTTGACTAATTTTTCGGAAACGAGAGATCGTATAACATTTCGGTTTGCAGTTGTGGGTAGAGCATTTAAATACCTTTCTTTTGATGTGCATTTTGATTGGGTGGGAAATAGTTTTGAAAATACTACTTTTTTCGGCAAGGGTTAGCCCACGATTTTCTCGAAAAACTGTTTGGAGGCTTTTTTGAGGAAATAGAGCAACCGAAAGATAATTTGTGATGAGCTGGGTCGAAATTCTATAATTTTACTTTTTGACTAATTTTTCGGAAACGAGCGATCGTATAACATTTTGGTTTGCAGTTGTGGGTAGAGCATTTAAATACCTTTCTTTTGATGTGCATTTTGATTGGGTGGGAAATAATTTTGAAAATACTACTTTTTTTGGCAAGGGTTAGCCCACGATTTTCTCGAAAAACTGAAAAAAAATAATTTTTGTGATTTATGCATCAATTGAAAGGTGGGTCGATGCTCTGTATTTTAGTGAAAACCGCATCATGTTTGGAGGCTTGGTTGAGGAAATAGAGCAACCGAAAGATAATTTGTGATGAGCTGCGTCGAAATTCTGTAATTTTACTTTTTGACTAATTTTTCGGAAACGAGCGATCGTATAACATTTTGGTTTGCAGTTGTGGGTAGAGCATTTAAATACCTTTCTTTTGATGTGCATTTTGATTGGGTGGGAAATAGATTTGAAAATACTACTTTTTTCGGCAAGGGTTAGCCCACGATTTTCTCGAAAAACTAAAAAAAATCATTTTTGAAATTTATGCATCAATTGAAAGGTGGGTCGATGCTCTGTATTTTAGTGAAAACCGCATCATGTTTGGAGGCTTGGTTGAGGAAATAGAGCAACCGAAAGATAATTTGTGATGAGCTGGGTCGAAATTCTGTAATTTTACTTTTTGACTAATTTTTCGGAAAAGAGAGATCGTATAACATTTTGGTTTGCAGTTGTGGGTAGAGCATTTAAATACCTTTCTTTTGATGTGCATTTTGATTGGGTGGGAAATAGTTTTGAAAATACTTCTTTTTCGGCAAGGGTTAGCCCACGATTTTCTCGAAAAACTGAAAAAAAATCATTTTTGTGATTTATGCATCAATTGAAAGGTGGGTCGATGCTCTGTATTTTAGTGAAAACCGCATCATGTTTGGAGGCTTGGTTGAGGAAATAGAGCAACCGAAAGATAATTTGTGATGAGCTGGGTCGAAATTCTGTAATTTTACTTTTTGACTAATTTTTCGGAAACGAGCGATTGTATAACATTTTGGTTTGCAGTTGTGGGTAGAGCATTTAAATACCTTTCTTTTGATGTGCATTTTGATTGGGTGGGAAATAGTTTTCAAAATACTACTTTTTCGGCAATGGGTTAGCCCACGATTTTCTCGAAAAACTGAAAAAAAAAATCATTTTTGAGATTTATGCACCAATTGAAATTTGGGTCGATGCTCTGTATTTTAGTGAAAACCTCATCATGTTTGGAGGCTTGGTTGAGGAAATAGAGCAACCGAAAGATAATTTGTGATGAGCTGGGTCGAAATTCTGTAATTTTACTTTTTGACTAATTTTTCGGAAACAAGCGATCGTATAACATTTTGGTTTGCAGTTGTGGGTAGAGCATTTAAATACCTTTCTTTTGATGTGCATTTTGATTGGGTGGGATATAGTTTTGAAAATACTACTTTTTTCGGCAAGGGTTAGCCCACAATTTTCTCGAAAAACTGAAAAAAAAATCATTTTTGAGATTTATGCATCAATTAAAAGGTGGGTCGATGCTCTGTATTTTAGTGAAAACCGCATCATGTTTGGAGGCTTGGTTGAGGAAATAGAGCAACCGAAAGATAATTTGTGATGAGCTGGGTCGAAATTCTGTAATTTTACTTTTTGACTAATTTTTCGGAAACGAGCGATCGTATAACATTTTGGTTTGCAGTTGTGGGTAGAGCATTTAAATACCTTTCTTTTGATGTGCATTTTGATTGGGTGGGAAATAGTTTTGAAAATACTACTTTTTCGGCAATGGGTTAGCCCACGATTTTCTCGAAAAACTGAAAAAAAAAAATCATTTTTGTGATTTATGCATCAATTGAAAGGTGGGTCGATGCTCTGTATTTTAGTGAAAACCGCATCATGTTTGGAGGCTTGGTTGAGGAAATAGAGCAACCGAAAGATAATTTGTGATGAGCTGGGTCGAAATTCTGTAATTTTACTTTTTGACTAATTTTTCGGAAACGAGCGATCGTATAACATTTTGGTTTGCAGTTGTGGGTAGAGCATTTAAATACCTTTCTTTTGATGTGCATTTTGATTGGGTGGGAAATAGATTTGAAAATGCTACTCTGTATTTTAGTGAAAACCGCATCATGTTTGGAGGCTTGGTTGAGGAAATAGAGCAACCGAAAGATAATTTGCGATGAGCTGGGTCGAAATTCTGTAATTTTACTTTTTGTTTAATTTTTCGGAAACGAGCGATCGTATAACATTTTGGTTTGCAGTTGTGGGTAGAGCATTTAAATACCTTTCTTTTGATGTGCATTTTGATTGGGTGGGAAATAGTTTTGAAAATACTACTTTTTCGGCAATGGGTTAGCCCACGATTTTCTCGAAAAACTGAAAAAAAAATCATTTTTGTGATTTATGCATCAATTGAAAGGTGGGTCGATGCTCTGTATTTTAGTGAAAACCGCATCATGTTTGGAGGCTTGGTTGAGGAAATAGAGCAACCGAAAGATAATTTGTGATGAGCTGGGTCGAAATTCTGTAATTTTACTTTTTGACTAATTTTTCGGAAACGAGCGATCGTATAACATTTTGGTTTGCAGTTGTGGGTAGAGCATTTAAATACCTTTCTTTTGATGTGCATTTTGATTGGGTGGGAAATAGATTTGAAAATGCTACTCTGTATTTTAGTGAAAACCGCATCATGTTTGGAGGCTTGGTTGAGGAAATAGAGCAACCGAAAGATAATTTGTGATGAGCTGGGTCGAAATTCTGTAATTTTACTTTTTGACTAATTTTTCGGAAACGAGCGTTCGTATAACATTTTGGTTTACAGTTGTGGGTAGAGCATTTAAATACCTTTCTTTTGATGTGCATTTTGATTGGGTGGGAAATAGTTTTGAAAATACTACTTTTTCGGCAATGGGTTAGCCCACGATTTTCTCGAAAAACTAAAAAAAAAATCATTTTTGTGATTTATGCATCAATTGAAAGGTGGGTCGATGCTCTGTATTTTAGTGAAAACCGCATCATGTTTGGAGGCTTGGTTGAGGAAATAGAGCAACCGAAAGATAATTTGTGATGAGCTGGGTCGAAATTCTGTAATTTTACTTTTTGACTAATTTTTCGGAAACGAGCGATCGTATAACATTTTGGTTTGCAGTTGTGGGTAGAGCATTTAAATACCTTTCTTTTGATGTGTATTTTGATTGGGTGGGAAATAGTTTTGAAAATACTACTTTTTCGGCAAGGGTTAGCCCACGATTTTCTCGAAAAACTGAAAAAAATTATTTTTGTGATTTATGCATCAATTGAAAGGTGGGTCGATGCTCTGTATTTTAGTGAAACCCGCATCATGTTTGGAGGCTTGGTTGAGGAAATAGAACAACCGAAAGATAATTTGTGATGAGCTGCGTCGAAATTCTGTAATTTTACTTTTTGACTAATTTTTCGGAAACGAGCGATTGTATAACATTTTGGTATGCAGTTGTGGGTAGAGCATTTAAATACCTTTCTTTTGATGTGCATTTTGATTGGGTGGGAAATAGTTTTGAAAATACTACTTTTTCGGCAATGGGTTAGCCCACGATTTTCTCGAAAAACTGAAAAAAAAATCATTTTTGTGATTTATGCATCAATTGAAAGGTGGATCGATGCTCTGTATTTTAGTGAAAACCGCATCATGTTTGGAGGCTTGGTTGAGGAAATAGAGCAACCGAAAGATAATTTGTGATGAGCTGGGTCGAAATTCTGTAATTTTACTTTTCGACTAATTTTTCGGAAACGAGCGATCGTATAACATTTTGGTTTGCAGTTGTGGGTAGAGCATTTAAATACCTTTCTTTTGATGTGCATTTTGATTGGGTGGGAAATAGTTTTGAAAATACTACTTTTTCGGCAATGGGTTAGCCCACGATTTTCTCGAAAAACTGAAAAAAAAAATCATTTTTGAGATTTATGCATCAATTGAAAGGTGGGTCGATGCTCTGTATTTTAGTGAAAACCGCATCATGTTTGGAGGCTTGGTTGAGGAAATAGAGCAACCGAAAGATAATTTGTGATGAGCTGGGTCGAAATTCTGTAATTTTACTTTTTGACTAATTTTTCGGAAACGAGCGATCGTATAACATTTTGGTTTGCAGTTGTGGGTAGAGCATTTAAATACCTTTCTTTTGATGTGCATTTTGATTGGGTGGGAAATAGTTTTGAAAATACTACTTTTTTCGGCAAGGGTTAGCCCACGATTTTCTCGAAAAACTGAAAAAAAATCATTTTTGTGATTTATGCATCAATTGAAAGGTGGGTCGATGCTCTGTATTTTAGTGAAAACCGCATCATGTTTGGAGGCTTGGTTGAGGAAATAGAGCAACCGAAAGATAATTTGTGATGAGCTGGGTCGAAATTCTGTAATTTTACTTTTTGACTAATTTTTCGGAAACAAGCGATCGTATAACATTTTGATTTGCAGTTGTGGGTAGAGCATTTAAATACCTTTCTTTTGATGTGCATTTTGATTGGGTGGGAAATAGTTTTGAAAATACTACTTTTTTCGGCAAGGGTTAGCCCACGATTTTCTCGAAAAACTGAAAAAAAATCATTTTTGTGATTTATGCATCAATTGAAAGGTGGGTCGATGCTCTGTATTTTAGTGAAAACCGCATCATGTTTGGAGGCTTGGTTGAGGAAATAGAGCAACCGAAAGATAATTTGTGATGAGCTGGGTCGAAATTCTGTAATTTTACTTTTTGACTAATTTTTCGGAAACGAGCGATCGTATAACATTTTGGTTTGCAGTTGTGGGTAGAGCATTTAAATACCTTTCTTTTGATGTGCATTTTGATTGGGTGGGAAATAGTTTTGAAAATACTACTTTTTCGGCAATAGTTAGCCCACGATTTTCTCGAAAAACTGAAAAAAAATCATTTTTGTGATTTATGCATCAATTGAAAGGTGGGTCGATGCTCTGTATTTTAGTGAAAACAGCATCATGTTTGGAGGCTTGGTTGAGAAAATAGAGCAACCGAAAGATAATTTGTGATGAGCTGGGTCGAAATTCTGTAATTTTACTTTTTGACTAATTTTTCGGAAACGAGCGATCGTATAACATTTTGGTTTGCAGTTGTGGGTAGAGCATTTAAATACCTTTCTTTTGATGTGCATTTTGATTGGGTGGGAAATAGATTTGAAAATACTACTTTTTTCGGCAAGGGTTAGCCCACGATTTTCTCGAAAAACTGAAAAAAAATCATTTTTGAGATTTATGCATCAATTGAAAGGTGGGTCGATGCTCTGTATTTTAGTGAAAACCGCACCATGTTTGGAGGCTTGGTTGAGGAAATAGAGCAACCGAAAGATAATTTGTGATGAGCTGGGTCGAAATTCTGTAATTTTACTTTTTGACTAATTTTTCGGAAACAAGCGATCGTATAACATTTTGGTTTGCAGTTGTGGGTAGAGCATTTAAATACCTTTCTTTTGATGTGCATTTTGATTGGGTGGGAAATAGTTTTGAAAATACTACTTTTTTCGGCAAGGGTTAGCCCACGATTTTCTCGAAAAACTGAAAAAAAATCATTTTTGAGATTTATGCATCAATTGAAAGGTGGGTCGATGCTCTGTATTTTAGTGAAAACCGCATCATGTTTGGAGGCTTGATTGAGGAAATAGAGCAACCGAAAGATAATTTGTGATGAGCTGGGTCGAAATTCTGTAATTTTACTTTTTGACTAATTTTTCGGAAACGAGCGATCGTATAACATTTTGGTTTACAGTTGTGGGTAGAGCATTTAAATACCTTTCTTTTGATGTGCATTTTGATTGGGTGGGAAATAGTTTTGAAAATACTACTTTTTCGGCAATGGGTTAGCCCACGATTTTCTCGAAAAACTGAAAAAAAATCATTTTTGAGATTTATGCATCAATTGAAAGGTGGGTCGATGCTCTGTATTTTAGTGAAAACCGCATTATGTTTGGAGGCTTGGTTGAGGAAATAGAGCAACCGAAAGATAATTTGTGATGAGCTGGGTCGAAATTCTGTAATTTTACTTTTTGACTAATTTTTCGGAAACGAGCGATCGTATAACATTTTGGTTTGCAGTTGTGGGTAGAGCATTTAAATACCTTTCTTTTGATGTGCATTTTGATTGGGTGGGAAATAGTTTTGAAAATACTACTTTTTTCGGCAAGGGTTAGCCCACGATTTTCTCGAAAAACTGAAAAAAAATCATTTTTGAGATTTATGCATCAATTGAAAGGTGGGTCGATGCTCTGTATTTTAGTAAAAACCGCATCATGTTTGGAGGCTTGGTTGAGGAAATAGAGCAACCGAAAGATAATTTGTGATGAGCTGGGTCGAAATTCTGTAATTTTACTTTTTGACTAATTTTTTGGAAACGAGCGATCGTATAACATTTTGGTTTGCAGTTGTGGGTAGAGCATTTAAATACCTTTCTTTTGATGTGCATTTTGATTGGGTGGGAAATAATTTTGAAAATACTACTTTTTTCGGCAAGGGTTAGCCCACGATTTTCTCGAAAAACTGAAAAAAAATCATTTTTGTGATTTATGCATCAATTGAAAGGTGGGTCGATGCTCTGTATTTTAGTGAAAACCGCATCATGTTTGGAGGCTTGGTTGAGGAAATAGAGCAACCGAAAGATAATTTGTGATGAGCTGGGTCGAAATTCTGTAATTTTACTTTTTGACTAATTTTTTCGGAAAAGAGAGATCGTATAACATTTTGGTTTGCAGTTGTGGGTAGAGCATTTAAATACCTTTCTTTTGATGTGCATTTTGATTGGGTGGGAAATAGTTTTGAAAATGCTACTTTTTCGGCAATGGGTTAGCCCACGATTTTCTCAAAAAGTGAAAAAAAATCATTTTTGAGATTTATGCATCAATTGAAAGGTGGGTCGATGCTCTGTATTTTAGTGAAAACAGCATCATGTTTGGAGGCTTGGTTGAGGAAATAGAGCAACCGAAAGATAATTTGTGATGAGCTGGGTCGAAATTCTGTAATTTTACTTTTTGACTAATTTTTCGGAAACGAGCGATCGTATAACATTTTGGTTTGCAGTTGTGGGTAGAGCATTTAAATACCTTTCTTTTGATGTGCATTTTGATTGGGTGGGAAATAGTTTTGAAAATACTACTTTTTTCGGCAAGGGTTAGCCCACGATTTTCTCGAAAAACTGAAAAAAAAATCATTTTTGAGATTTATGCATCAATTGAAAGGTGGGTCGATGCTCTGTATTTTAGTGAAAACCGCATCATGTTTGGAGGCTTGGTTGAGGAAATAGAGCAACCGAAAGATAATTTGTGATGAGCTGGGTCGAAATTCTGTAATTTTACTTTTTGACTAATTTTTCGGAAACGAGCGATCGTATAACATTTTGGTTTGCAGTTGTGGGTAGAGCATTTAAATACCTTTCTTTTGATGTGCATTTTGATTGGGTGGGAAATAGTTTTGAAAATACTACTTTTTCGGCAATGGGTTAGCCCACGATTTTCTCGAAAAACTGAAAAAAAATCATTTTTGAGATTTATGCATCAATTGAAAGGTGGGTCGATGCTCTGTATTTTAGTGAAAACAGCATCATGTTTGGAGGCTTGGTTGAGGAAATAGAGCAACCGAAAGATAATTTGTGATGAGCTGGGTCGAAATTCTGTAATTTTACTTTTTGACTAATTTTTCGGAAACGAGCGATCGTATAACATTTTGGTTTGCAGTTGTGAGTAGAGCATTTAAATACCTTTCTTTTGATGTGCATTTTGATTGGGTGGGAAATAGTTTTGAAAATACTACTTTTTTCGGCAAGGGTTAGCCCACGATTTTCTCGAAAAACTGAAAAAAAAATCATTTTTGTGATTTATGCATCAATTGAAAGGTGGGTCGATGCTCTGTACTTTAGTGAAAACCGCATCATGTTTGGAGGCTTGGTTGAGGAAATAGAGCAACCGAAAGATAATTTGTGATGAGCTGGGTCGAAATTCTGTAATTTTACTTTTTGACTAATTTTTCGGAAACGAGCGATCGTATAACATTTTGGTTTGCAGTTGTGGGTAGAGCATTTAAATACCTTTCTTTTGATGTGCATTTTGATTGGGTGGGAAATAGTTTTGAAAATACTACTTTTTCGGCAATGGGTTAGCCCACGATTTTCTCGAAAAACTGAAAAAAAATCATTTTTGTGATTTATGCATCAATTGAAAGGTGGGTCGATGCTCTGTATTTTAGTGAAAACCGCATCATGTTTGGAGGCTTGGTTGAGGAAATAGAGCAACCGAAAGATAATTTGTGATGAGCTGGGTCGAAATTCTGTAATTTTACTTTTTGACTAATTTTTCGGAAACAAGCGATCGTATAACATTTTGGTTTGCAGTTGTGGGTAGAGCATTTAAATACCTTTCTTTTGATGTGCATTTTGATTGGGTGGGAAATAGTTTTGAAAATACTACTTTTTTCGGCAAGGGTTAGCCCACGATTTTCTCAAAAAACTGAAAAAAAATCATTTTTGTGATTTATGCATCAATTGAAAGGTGGGTCGATGCTCTGTATTTTAGTGAAAACCGCATCATGTTTGGAGGCTTGGTTGAGGAAATAGAGCAACCGAAAGATAATTTGTGATGAGCTGGGTCGAAATTCTGTAATTTTACTTTTTGACTAATTTTTCGGAAACGAGCGATCGTATAACATTTTGGTTTGCAGTTGTGGGTAGAGCATTTAAATACCTTTCTTTTGATGTGCATTTTGATTGGGTGGGAAATAGATTTGAAAATACTACTTTTTTCGGCAAGGGTTAGCCCACGATTTTCTCGAAAAACTGAAAAAAAATCATTTTTGAGATTTATGCATCAATTGAAAGGTGGGTCGATGCTCTGTATTTTAGTGAAAACCGCACCATGTTTGGAGGCTTGGTTGAGGAAATAGAGCAACCGAAAGATAATTTGTGATAAGCTGGGTCGAAATTCTGTAATTTTACTTTTTGACTAATTTTTCGGAAACAAGCGATCGTATAACATTTTGGTTTGCAGTTGTGGGTAGAGCATTTAAATACCTTTCTTTTGATGTGCATTTTGATTGGGTGGGAAATAGTTTTGAAAATACTACTTTTTTCGGCAAGGGTTAGCCCACGATTTTCTCGAAAAACTGAAAAAAAATCATTTTTGAGATTTATGCATCAATTGAGAGGTGGGTCGATGCTCTGTATTTTAGTGAAAACCGCACCATGTTTGGAGGCTTGGTTGAGGAAATAGAGCAACCGAAAGATAATTTGTGATGAGCTGGGTCGAAATTCTGTAATTTTACTTTTTGCCTAATTTTTCGGAAACGAGCGATCGTATAACATTTTGGTTTGCAGTTGTGGGTAGAGCATTTAAATACCTTTCTTTTGATGTGCATTTTGATTGGGTGGGAAATAGTTTTGAAAATACTACTTTTTCGGCAATGGGTTAGCCCACGATTTTCTCGAAAAACTGAAAAAAAATCATTTTTGAGATTTATGCATCAATTGAAAGGTGGGTCGATGCTCTGTATTTTAGTGAAAACCGCATCATGTTTGGAGGCTTGGTTGAGGAAATAGAGAGCAACTGAAAGATAATTTGTGATGAGCTGGGTCGAAATTCTGTAATTTTACTTTTTGACTAATTTTTCGGAAACGAGCGATTGTATAACATTTTGGTTTGCAGTTGTGGGTAGAGCATTTAAATACCTTTCTTTTGATGTGCATTTTGATTGGGTGGGAAATAGTTTTGAAAATACTACTTTTTTCGGCAAGGGTTAGCCCACGATTTTCTCGAAAAACTGAAAAAAAATCATTTTTGAGATTTATGCATCAATTGAAAGGTGGGTCGATGCTCTGTATTTTAGTAAAAACCGCATCATGTTTGGAGGCTTGGTTGAGGAAATAGAGCAACCGAAAGATAATTTGTGATGAGCTGGGTCGAAATTCTGTAATTTTACTTTTTGACTAATTTTTTGGAAACGAGCGATCGTATAACATTTTGGTTTGCAGTTGTGGGTAGAGCATTTAAATACCTTTCTTTTGATGTGCATTTTGATTGGGTGGGAAATAATTTTGAAAATACTACTTTTTTCGGCAAGGGTTAGCCCACGATTTTCTCGAAAAACTGAAAAAAAATCATTTTTGTGATTTATGCATCAATTGAAAGGTGGGTCGATGCTCTGTATTTTAGTGAAAACCGCATCATGTTTGGAGGCTTGGTTGAGGAAATAGAGCAACCGAAAGATAATTTGTGATGAGCTGGGTCGAAATTCTGTAATTTTACTTTTTGACTAATTTTTCGGAAAAGAGAGATCGTATAACATTTTGGTTTGCAGTTGTGGGTAGAGCATTTAAATACCTTTCTTTTGATGTGCATTTTGATTGGGTGGGAAATAGTTTTGAAAATACTACTTTTTTCGGCAAGGGTTAGCCCACGATTTTCTCGAAAAACTGAAAAAAAATCATTTTTGAGATTTATGCATCAATTGAAAGGTGGGTCGATGCTCTGTATTTTAGTGAAAACCGCATCATGTTTGGAGGCTTGGTTGAGGAAATAGAGCAACCGAAAGATAATTTGTGATGAGCTGGGTCGAAATTCTGTAATTTTACTTTTTGACTAATTTTTTGGAAACGAGCGATCGTATAACATTTTGGTTTGCAGTTGTGGGTACAGCATTTAAATACCTTTCTTTTGATGTGCATTTTGATTGGGTGGGAAATAATTTTGAAAATACTACTTTTTTCGGCAAGGGTTAGCCCACGATTTTCTCGAAAAACTGAAAAAAAATCATTTTTGTGATTTATGCATCAATTGAAAGGTGGGTCGAAGCTCTGTATTTTAGTGAAAACCGCATCATGTTTGGAGGCTTGGTTGAGGAAATAGAGCAACCGAAAGATAATTTGTGATGAGCTGGGTCGAAATTCTGTAATTTTACTTTTTGACTAATTTTTCGGAAACGAGCGATCGTATAACATTTTGGTTTGCAGTTGTGGGTAGAGCATTTAAATACCTTTCTTTTGATGTGCATTTTGATTGGGTGGAAAATAGTTTTGAAAATACTACTTTTTTCGGCAAGGGTTAGCCCACGATTTTCTCGAAAAACTGAAAAAAAATCATTTTTGAGATTTATGCATCAATTGAAAGGTGGGTCGATGCTCTGTATTTTAGTGAAAACCGCATCATGTTTGGAGGCTTGGTTGAGGAAATAGAGCAACCGAAAGATAATTTGTGATGAGCTGGGTCGAAATTCTGTAATTTTACTTTTTGACTAATTTTTCGGAAACGAGCGATCGTATAACATTTTGGTTTGCAGTTGTGGGTAGAGCATTTAAATACCTTTCTTTTGATGTGCATTTTGATTGGGTGGGAAATAGTTTTGAAAATACTACTTTTTCGGCAATGGGTTAGCCCACGATTTTCTCGAAAAACTGAAAAAAAAAATCATTTTTGTGATTTATGCATCAATTGAAAGGTGGGTCGATGCTCTGTATTTTAGTGAAAACCGCATCATGTTTGGAGGCTTGGTTGAGGAAATAGAGCAACCGAAAGATAATTTGTGATGAGCTGGGTCGAAATTCTGTAATTTTACTTTTTGACTAATTTTTCGGAAACGAGCGATCGTATAACATTTTGGTTTGCAGTTGTGGGTAGAGCATTTAAATACCTTTCTTTTGATGTGCATTTTGATTGGGTGGGAAATAGTTTTGAAAATACTACTTTTTTCGGCAAGGGTTAGCCCACGATTTTCTCGAAAAACTGAAAAAAATCATTTTTGAGATTTATGCATCAATTGAAAGGTGGGTCGATGCTCTGTATTTTAGTGAAAACCGCATCATGTTTGGAGGCTTGGTTGAGGAAATAGAGCAACCGAAAGATAATTTGTGATGAGCTGGGTCGAAATTCTGTAATTTTACTTTTTGACTAATTTTTCGGAAACGAGCGATCGTATAACATTTTGGTTTGCAGTTGTGGGTAGAGCATTTAAATACCTTTCTTTTGATGTGCATTTTGATTGGGTGGAAAATAGTTTTGAAAATACTACTTTTTTCGGCAAGGGTTAGCCCACGATTTTCTCGAAAAACTGAAAAAAAATCATTTTTGAGATTTATGCATCAATTGAAAGGTGGGTCGATGCTCTGTATTTTAGTGAAAACCGCATCATGTTTGGAGGCTTGGTTGAGGAAATAGAGCAACCGAAAGATAATTTGTGATGAGCTGGGTCGAAATTCTGTAATTTTACTTTTTGACTAATTTTTCGGAAACGAGCGATCGTATAACATTTTGGTTTGCAGTTGTGGGTAGAGCATTTAAATACCTTTCTTTTGATGTGCATTTTGATTGGGTGGGAAATAGTTTTGAAAATACTACTTTTTTCGGCAAGGGTTAGCCCACGATTTTCTCGAAAAACTGAAAAAAAATCATTTTTGAGATTTATGCATCAATTGAAAGGTGGGTCGATGCTCTGTATTTTAGTGAAAACCGCATCATGTTTGGAGGCTTGGTTGAGGAAATAGAGCAACCGAAAGATAATTTGTGATGAGCTGGGTCGAAATTCTGTAATTTTACTTTTTGACTAATTTTTCGGAAAAGAGAGATCGTATAACATTTTGGTTTGCAGTTGTGGGTAGAGCATTTAAATACCTTTCTTTTGATGTGCATTTTGATTGGGTGGGAAATAGTTTTGAAAATACTACTTTTTCGGCAATGGGTTAGCCCACGATTTTCTCGAAAAACTGAAAAAAAAATCATTTTTGAGATTTATGCATCAATTGAAAGGTGGGTCGATGCTCTGTATTTTAGTGAAAACCGCATCATGTTTGGAGGCTTGGTTGAGGAAATAGAGCAACCAAAAGATAATTTGTGATGAGCTGGGTCGAAATTCTGTAATTTTACTTTTTGACTAATTTTTCGGAAACGAGCGATCGTATAACATTTTGGTTTGCAGTTGTGGGTAGAGCATTTAAATACCTTTCTTTTGATGTGCATTTTGATTGGGTGGGAAATAGTTTTGAAAATACTACTTTTTCGGCAATGGGTTAGCCCACGATTTTCTCGAAAAACTGAAAAAAAAATCATTTTTGTGATTTATGCATCAATTGAAAGGTGGGTCGATGCTCTGTATTTTAGTGAAAACCGCATCATGTTTGGAGGCTTGGTTGAGGAAATAGAGCAACCGAAAGATAATTTGTGATGAGCTGGGTCGAAATTCTGTAATTTTACTCTTTGACTAATTTTTCGGAAACGAGCGATCGTATAACATTTTGGTTTGCAGTTGTGGGTAGAGCATTTAAATACCTTTCTTTTGATGTGCATTTTGATTGGGTGGGAAATAGTTTTGAAAATACTACTTTTTTCGGCAAGGGTTAGCCCACGATTTTCTCGAAAAACTGAAAAAAAATCATTTTTGTGATTTATGCATCAATTGAAAGGTGGGTCGATGCTCTGTATTTTAGTGAAAACCGCATCATGTTTGGAGGCTTGGTTGAGGAAATAGAGCAACCGAAAGATAATTTGTGATGAGCTGGGTCGAAATTCTGTAATTTTACTTTTTGACAAATTTTTCGGAAACGAGCGATCGTATAACATTTTGGTTTGCAGTTGTGGGTAGAGCATTTAAATACCTTTCTTTTGATGTGCATTTTGATTGGGTGGGAAATAGTTTTGAAAATACTACTTTTTTCGGCAAGGGTTAGCCCACGATTTTCTCGAAAAACTGAAAAAAAATCATTTTTGAGATTTATGCATCAATTAAAAGGTGGGTCGATGCTCTGTATTTTAGTGAAAACCGCATCATGTTTGGAGGCTTGGTTGAGGAAATAGAGCAACCGAAAGATAATTTGTGATGAGCTGGGTCGAAATTCTGTAATTTTACTTTTTGACTAATTTTTCGGAAACGAGCGATCGTATAACATTTTGGTTTGCAGTTGTGGGTAGAGCATTTAAATACCTTTCTTTTGATGTGCATTTTGATTGGGTGGGAAATAGTTTTGAAAATACTACTTTTTTCGGCAAGGGTTAGCCCACGATTTTCTCGAAAAACTGAAAAAAAATCATTTTTGTGATTTATGCATCAATTGAAAGGTGGGTCGATGCTCTGTATTTTAGTGAAAACCGCATCATGTTTTCAGGCTTGGTTGAGGAAATAGAGCAACCGAAAGATAATTTGTGATGAGCTGGGTCGAAATTCTGTAATTTTACTTTTTGACTAATTTTTCGGAAACGAGCGATCGTATAACATTTTGGTTTGCAGTTGTGGGTAGAGCATTTAAATACCTTTCTTTTGATGTGTATTTTGATTGGTTGGGAAATAATTTTGAAAATACTACTTTTTTCGGCAAGGGTTAGCCCACGATTTTCTCGAAAAACTGAAAAAAAAATCATTTTTGTGATTTATGCATCAATTGAAAGGTGGGTCGATGCTCTGTATTTTAGTGAAAACCGCATCATGTTTTGAGGCTTGGTTGAGGAAATAGAGCAACCGAAAGATAATTTGTGATGAGCTGGGTCGAAATTCTGTAATTTTACTTTTTGACTAATTTTTCGGAAACGAGCGATCGTATAACATTTTGGTTTGCAGTTGTGGGTAAAGCATTTAAATACCTTTCTTTTGATGTGCATTTTGATTGGGTGGGAAATAGTTTTGAAAATACTACTTTTTCCGGCAAGGGTTAGCCCACGATTTTCTCGAAAAACTGAAAAAAAAAATCATTTTTGAGATTTATGCATCAATTGAAAGGTGGGTCGATGCTCTGTATTTTAGTGAAAACCGCATCATGTTTTGAGGCTTGGTTGAGGAAATAGAGCAACCGAAAGATAATTTGTGATGAGCTGGGTCGAAATTCTGTAATTTTACTTTTTGACTAATTTTTCGGAAACGAGCGATCGTATAACATTTTGGTTTGCAGTTGTGGGTAGAGCATTTAAATACCTTTCTTTTGATGTGCATTTTGATTGGATGGGAAATAGTTTTGAAAATACTACTTTTTTCGGCAAGGGTTAGCCCACGATTTTCTCGAAAAACTGAAAAAAATCATTTTTGAGATTTATGCATCAATTGAAAGGTGGGTCGATGCTCTGTATTTTAGTGAAAACCGCATCATGTTTGGAGGCTTGGTTGAGGAAATAGAGCAACCGAAAGATAATTTGTGATGAGCTGGGTCGAAATTCTGTAATTTTACTTTTTGACTAATTTTTCGGAAACGAGCGATCGTATAACATTTTGGTTTGCAGTTGTGGGTAGAGCATTTAAATACCTTTCTTTTGATGTTCATTTTGATTGGGTGGGAAATAGTTTTGAAAATACTACTTTTTTCGGCAAGGGTTAGCCCACGATTTTCTCGAAAAACTGAAAAAAAATCATTTTTGTGATTTATGCATCAATTGAAAGGTGGGTCGATGTTCTGTATTTTAGTGAAAACCGCATCATGTTTGGAGGCTTGGTTGAGGAAATAGAGCAACCGAAAGATAATTTGTGATGAGCTGGGTCGAAATTCTGTAATTTTACTTTTTGACTAATTTTTCGGAAACGAGCGATCGTATAACATTTTGGTTTGCAGTTGTGGGTAGAGCATTTAAATACCTTTCTTTTGATGTGCATTTTGATTGGGTGGGAAATAGTTTTGAAAATACTACTTTTTTCGGCAAGGGTTAGCCCACGATTTTCTCGAAAAACTGAAAAAAAAATCTTTTTTGTGATTGATGCATCAATTGAAAGGTGGGTCGATGCTCTGTATTTTAGTGAAAACCGCATCATGTTTGGAGGCTTGGTTGAGGAAATAGAGCAACCGAAAGATAATTTGTGATGAGCTGGGTCGAAATTCTGTAATTTTACTTTTTGACTAATTTTTCGGAAACGAGCGATCGTATAACATTTTGGTTTGCAGTTGTGGGTAGAGCATTTAAATACCTTTCTTTTGATGTGCATTTTGATTGGGTGGGAAATAGTTTTGAAAATACTACTTTTTTCGGCAAGGGTTAGCCCACGATTTTCTCGAAAAACTGAAAAAAAATCATTTTTGTGATTTATGCATCAATTGAAAGGTGGGTCGATGCTCTGTATTTTAGTGAAAACCGCATCATGTTTGGAGGCTTGGTTGAGGAAATAGAGCAACCGAAAGATAATTTGTGATGAGCTGGGTCGAAATTCTGTAATTTTACTTTTTGACTAATTTTTCGGAAACGAGCGATCGTATAACATTTTGGTTTGCAGTTGTGGGTAGAGCATTTAAATGCCTTTCTTTTGATGTGTATTTTGATTGGTTGGGAAATAATTTTGAAAATACTACTTTTTTCGGCAAGGGTTAGCCCACGATTTTCTCGAAAAACTGAAAAAAAATCATTTTTGTGATTTATGCATCAATTGAAAGGTGGGTCGATGCTCTGTATTTTAGTGAAAACCGCATCATGTTTGGAGGCTTGGTTGAGGAAATAGAGCAACCGAAAGATAATTTGTGATGAGCTGGGTCGAAATTCTGTGATTTTACTTTTTGACTAATTTTTCGAAAACGAGCGATCGTATAACATTTTGGTTTGCAGTTGTGGGTAGAGCATTTAAATACATTTCTTTTGATGTGCATTTTGATTGGGTGGGAAATAGTTTTGAAAATACTACTTTTTTCGGCAAGGGTTAGCCCACGATTTTCTCGAAAAACTGAAAAAAAAATCATTTTTGTGATTTATGCATCAATTGAAAGGTGGATCGATGCTCTGTATTTTAGTGAAAACCGCATCATGTTTGGAGGCTTGGTTGAGGAAATAGAGCAACCGAAAGATAATTTGTGATGAGCTGGGTCGAAATTCTGTAATTTTACTTTTTGACTAATTTTTCGGAAACGAGCGATCGGATAACATTTTGGTTTGCAGTTGTGGGTAGAGCATTTAAATACCTTTCTTTTGATGTGCATTTTAATTGGGTGGGAAATAGTTTTGAAAATACTACTTTTTTCGGCAAGGGTTAGCCCACGATTTTCTCGAAAAACTGAAAAAAAATCATTTTTGTGATTTATGCATCAATTGAAAGGTGGGTCGATGCTCTGTATTTTAGTGAAAACCGCATCATGTTTGGAGGCTTGGTTGAGGAAATAGAGCAACCGAAAGATAATTTGTGATGAGCTGGGTCGAAATTCTGTAATTTTACTTTTTGACTAATTTTTCGGAAAAGAGAGATCGTATAACATTTTGGTTTGCAGTTGTGGGTAGAGCATTTAAATACCTTTCTTTTGATGTGCATTTTGATTGGGTGGGAAATAGTTTTGAAAATACTACTTTTTTCGGCAAGGGTTAGCCCACGATTTTCTCGAAAAACTGAAAAAAAATCATTTTTGTGATTTATGCATCAATTGAAAGGTGGGTCGATGCTCTGTATTTTAGTGAAAACCGCAGCATGTTTGGAGGCTTGGTTGAGGAAATAGAGCAACCGAAAGATAATTTGTGATGAGCTGGGTCGAAATTCTGTAATTTTACTTTTTGACTAATTTTTCGGAAACGAGCGATCGTATAACATGTTGGTTTTCAGTTGTGGGTAGAGCATTTAAAAACATTTCTTTTGATGTGCATTTTGATTGGTTGGGAAATAATTTTGAAAATACTACTTTTTTCGGCAAGGGTTAGCCCACGATTTTCTCGAAAAACTGAAAAAAAATCATTTTTGTGATTTATGCATCAATTGAAAGGTGGGTCGATGCTCTGTATTTTAGTGAAAACCGCATCATGTTTGGAGGCTTGGTTGAGGAAATAGAGCAACCGAAAGATAATTTGTGATGAGCTGGGTCGAAATTCTGTAATTTTACTTTTTGCCTATTTTTTCGGAAACGAGCGATCGTATAACATTTTGGTTTGCAGTTGTGGGTAGAGCATTTAAATACCTTTCTTTTGATGTGCATGATTGGTTGGGAAATAATTTTGAAAATACTACTTTTTTCGGCAAGGGTTAGCCCACGATTTTCTCGAAAAACTGAAAAAAAAATCATTTTTGTGATTTATGCATCAATTGAAAGGTGGGTCGATGCTCTGTATTTTAGTGAAAACCGCATCATGTTTGGAGGCTTGGTTGAGGAAATAGAGCAACCGAAAGATAATTTGTGATGAGCTGGGTCGAAATTCTGTAATTTTACTTTTTGCCTATTTTTTCGGAAACGAGCGATCGTATAACATTTTGGTTTGCAGTTGTGGGTAGAGCATTTAAATACCTTTCTTTTGATGTGCATTTTGATTGGGTGGGAAATAGTTTTTGAAAATACTACTTTTTCACGATTTTCTCGAAAAACTGAAAAAAAATCATTTTTGTGATTTATGCATCAATTGAAAGGTGGGTCGATGCTCTGTATTTTAGTGAAAACCGCATCATGTTTGGAGGCTTGGTTGAGGAAATAGAGCAACCGAAAGATAATTTGTGATGAGCTGGGTCGAAATTCTGTAATTTTACTTTTTGACTAATTTTTCGGAAACGAGCGATCGTATAACATTTTGGTTTGCAGTTGTGGGTAGAGCATTTAAATACCTTTCTTTTGATGTGCATTTTGATTGGGTGGGAAATAGTTTTGAAAATACTACTTTTTTCGGCAAGGGTTAGCCCACGATTTTCTCGAAAAACTTAAAAAAAATCATTTTTGTGATTTATGCATCAATTGAAAGGTGGGTCGATGCTCTGTATTTTAGTGAAAAACCGCATCATGTTTGGAGGCTTGGTTGAGGAAATAGAGCAACCGAAAGATAATTTGTGATGAGCTGGGTCGAAATTCTGTAATTTTACTTTTTGACTAATTTTTCGGAAACGAGCGATCGTATAACATTTTGGTTTGCAGTTGTGGGTAAAGCATTTAAATACATTTCTTTTGATGTGCATTTTGATTGGGTGGGCAATAGTTTTGAAAATACTACTTTTTTCGGCAAGGGTTAGCCCACGATTTTCTCGAAAAACTGAAAAAAAATAATTTTTGTGATTTATGCATCAATTGAAAGGTGGGTCGATGCTCTGTATTTTAGTGAAAACCGCATCATGTTTGGAGGCTTGGTTGAGGAAATAGAGCAACCGAAAGATATTTTGTGATGAGCTGCGTCGAAATTCTGTAATTTTACTTTTTGACTAATTTTTCGGAAACGAGCGATCGTATAACATTTTGGTTTGCAGTTGTGGGTAGAGCATTTAAATACCTTTCTTTTGATGTGCATTTTGATTGGGTGGAAAAAACTGAAAAAAAATCATTTTTGAGATTTATGCATCAATTGAAAGGTGGGTCGATGCTCTGTATTTTAGTGAAAACCGCATCATGTTTGGAGGCTTGGTTGAGGAAATAGAGCAACCGAAGGATAATTTGTGATGAGCTGGGTCGAAATTCTGTAATTTTACTTTTTGACTAATTTTTCGGAAACGAGCGATCGTATAACATTTTGGTTTGCAGTTGTGGGTAGAGCATTTAAATACCTTTCTTTTGATGTGCATTTTGATTGGGTGGGAAATAGTTTTGAAAATACTACTTTTTTCGGCAAGGGTTAGCCCACGATTGTCTAGAAAAACTGACAAAAAATCATTTTTGAGATTTATGCATCAATTGAAAGGTGGGTCGATGCTCTGTATTTTAGTGAAAACCGCATCATGTTTGGAGGCTTGGTTGAGGAAATAGAGCAACCGAAAGATAATTTGTGATGAGCTGGGTCGAAATTCTGTAATTTTACTTTTTGACTAATTTTTCGGAAACGAGCGATCGTATAACATTTTGGTTTGCAGTTGTGGGTTAGAGCATTTAAATACCTTTCTTTTGATGTGCATTTTGATTGGGTGGGAAATAGTTTTGAAAATACTACTTTTTTCGGCAAGGGTTAGCCCACGATTTTCTCGAAAAACTGAAATAAAATCATTTTTGTGATTTATGCATCAATTGAAAGGTGGGTCGATGCTCTGTATTTTAGTGAAAACCGCATCATGTTTGGAGGCTTGGTTGAGGAAATAGAGCAACCGAAAAATAATTTGTGATGAGCTGGGTCGAAATTCTGTAATTTTACTTTTTGACTAATTTTTCGGAAACGAGAGATCGTATAACATTTTGGTTTGCAGTTGTGGGTAGAGCATTTAAATACCTTTCTTTTGATGTGCATTTTGATTGGGTGGGAAATAGTTTTGAAAATACTACTTTTTTCGGCAAGGGTTAGCCCACGATTTTCTCGAAAAACTGAAAAAAATCATTTTTGAGATTTATGCATCAATTGAAAGGTGGGTCGATGCTGTGTATTTTAGTGAAAACCGCATCATGTTTGGAGGCTTGGTTGAGGAAATAGAGCAACCGAAAGATAATTTGTGATGAGCTGGGTCGAAATTCTGTAATTTTACTTTTTGACTAATTTTTCGGAAACGAGCGATCGTATAACATTTTGGTTTGCAGTTGTGGGTAGAGCATTTAAATACCTTTCTTTTGATGTGCATTTTGATTGGGTGGGAAATAGATTTGAAAATGCTACTTTTTCGGCAATGGGTTAGCCCACGATTTTCTCGAAAAACTGAAAAAAAATCATTTTTGTGATTTATGCATCAATTGAAAGCTGGGTCGATGCTCTGTATTTTAGTGAAAACCGCATCATGTTTGGAGGCTTGGTTGAGGAAATAGAGCAACCGAAAGATAATTTGTGATGAGCTGGGTCGAAATTCTGTAATTTTACTTTTTGACTAATTTTTCGGAAACGAGCGATCGTATAACATTTTGGTTTGCAGTTGTGGGTAGAGCATTTAAATACCTTTCTTTTGATGTGTATTTTGATTGGGTGGGAAATAGTTTTGAAAATACTACTTTTTTCGGCAAGGGTTAGCCCACGATTTTCTCGAAAAACTGAAAAAAAATCATTTTTGTGATTTATGCATCAGTTGAAAGGTGGGTCGAAGCTCTGTATTTTAGTGAAAACCGCATCATGTTTGGAGGCTTGGTTGAGGAAATAGAGCAACCGAAAGATAATTTGTGATGAGCTGGGTCGAAATTCTGTAATTTTACTTTTTGACTAATTTTTCGGAAAAGAGAGATCGTATAACATTTTGGTTTGCAGTTGTGGGTTAGAGCATTTAAATACCTTTCTTTTGATGTGCATTTTGATTGGGTGGGAAATAGTTTTGAAAATACTACTTTTTCGGCAATGGGTTAGCCCACGATTTTCTCGAAAAACTGAAAAAAAATAATTTTTTGAGATTTATCCATCAATTGAAAGGTGGGTCAATGCTCTGTATTTTAGTGAAAACCGCATCATGTTTGGAGGCTTGGTTGAGGAAATAGAGCAACCGAAAGATAATTTGTGATGAGCTGGGTCGAAATTCTGTAATTTTACTTTTTGACTAATTTTTCGGAAACGAGCGATTGTATAACATTTTGGTTTGCAGTTGTGGGTAGAGCATTTAAATACCTTTCTTTTGATGTGCATTTTGATTGGGGTGGGAAATAGTTTTGAAAATACTACTTTTTCGGCAATGGGTTAGCCCACGATTTTCTCGAAAAACTGAAAAAAAATCATTTTTGAGATTTATGCATCAATTGAAAGGTGGGTCGATGCTCTGTATTTTAGTGAAAACCGCATCATGTTTGGAGGCTTGGTTGAGGAAATAGAGCAACCGAAAGATAATTTGTGATGAGCTGGGTCGAAATTCTGTAATTTTACTTTTTGACTAATTTTTCGGAAACGAGCGATCGTATAACATTTTGGTTTGCAGTTGTGGGTAGAGCATTTAAATACCTTTCTTTTGATGTGCATTTTGATTGGGTGGGAAATAGTTTTGAAAATACTACTTTTTTCGGCAAGGGTTAGCCCACAATTTTCTCGAAAAACTGAAAAAAAATCATTTTTGTGATTTATGCATCAATTGAAAGGTGGGTCGATGCTCTGTATTTTAGTGAAAACCGCATCATGTTTGGAGGCTTGGTTGAGGAAATAGAGCAACCGAAAGATAATTTGTGATGAGCTGGGTCGAAATTCTGTAATTTTACTTTTTGACTAATTTTTCGGAAACGAGCGATTGTATAACATTTTGGTTTGCAGTTGTGGGTAGAGCATTTAAATACCTTTCTTTTGATGTGCATTTTGATTGGGTGGGAAATAGTTTTGAAAATACTACTTTTTTCGGCAAGGGTTAGCCCACGATTTTCTCGAAAAACTTAAAAAAAATCATTTTTGTGATTTATGCATCAATTGAAAGGTGGGTCGATGCTCTGTATTTTAGTGAAAACCGCATCATGTTTGGAGGCTTGGTTGAGGAAATAGAGCAACCGAAAGATAATTTGTGATGAGCTGGGTCGAAATTCTGTAATTTGACTTTTTGACTAATTTTTTTGGAAACGAGCGATCGTATAACATTTTGGTTTGCAGTTGTGGGTAGAGCATTTAAATACCTTTCTTTTGATGTGCATTTTGATTGGGTGGGAAATAGTTTTGAAAATACTACTTTTTTCGGCAAGGGTTTAGCCCACGATTTTCTCGAAAAACTGAAAAAAAATCATTTTTGAGATTTATGCATCAATTGAAAGGTGGGTCGATGCTCTGTATTTTAGTGAAAACGGCATCATGTTTGGAGGCTTGGTTGAGGAAATAGAGCAACCGAAAGATAATTTGTGATGAGCTGAGTCGAAATTCTGTAATTTTACTTTTTGACTAATTTTTCGAAAACGAGCGATCGTATAACATTTTGGTTTGCAGTTGTGGGTAGAGCATTTAAATACCTTTCTTTTGATGTGCATTTTGATTGGGTGGGAAATAGTTTTGAAAATACTACTTTTTTCGGCAAGGGTTAGCCCACGATTTTCTCGAAAAACTGAAAAAAAATCATTTTTGTGATTTATGCATCAATTGAAAGGTGGGTAGATGCTCTGTATTTTAGTGAAAACCGCATCATGTTTGGAGGCTTGGTTGAGGAAATAGAGCAACTGAAAGATAATTTGTGATGAGCTGCGTCGAAATTCTGTAATTTTACTTTTTGACTAATTTTTCGGAAACGAGCGATCGTATAACATTTTGGTTTGCAGTTGTGGGTAGAGCATTTAAATACCTTTCTTTGGATGTGCATTTTGATTGGGTGGGAAATAGTTTTGAAAATACTACTTTTTTCGGCAAGGGTTAGCCCACGATTTTCTCGAAAAACTGAAAAAAAAATCATTTTTGTGATTTATGCATCAATTGAAAGCTGGGTCGATGCTCTGTATTTTAGTGAAAACCGCATCATGTTTGGAGGCTTGGTTGAGGAAATAGAGCAACCGAAAGATAATTTGTGATGAGCTGGGTCGAAATTCTGTAATTTTACTTTTTGACTAATTTTTCGGAAACGAGCGATCGTATAACATTTTGGTTTGCAGTTGTGGGTAGAGCATTTAAATACCTTTCTTTTGATGTGCATTTTGATTGGGTGGGAAATAGTTTTGAAAATACTACTTTTTTCGGCAAGGGTTAGCCCACGATTTTCTCGAAAAACTGAAAAAAAAATCATTTTTGTGATTTATGCATCAATTGAAAGCTGGGTCGATGCTCTGTATTTTAGTGAAAACCGCATCATGTTTGGAGGCTTGGTTGAGGAAATAGAGCAACCGAAAGATAATTTGTGATGAGCTTTGTCGAAATTCTGTAATTTTACTTTTTGACTAATTTTTCGGAAACGAGAGATCGTATAACATTTTGGTTTGCAGTTGTGGGTAGAGCATTTAAATACCTTTCTTTTGATGTGCATTTTGATTGGGTGGGAAATAGTTTTGAAAATATCTGAAAAAAAAATCATTTTTGTGATTTATGCATCAATTGAAAGGTGGGTCGATGCTCTGTATTTTAGTGAAAACCGCATCATGTTTGGAGGCTTGGTTGAGAAAATAGAGCAACCGAAAGATAATTTGTGATGAGCTGGGTCGAAATTCTGTAATTTTACTTTTTGACTAATTTTTCGGAAACGAGCGATCGTATAACATTTTGGTTTGCAGTTGTGGGTAGAGCATTTAAATACCTTTCTTTCGATGTGCATTTTGATTGGGTGGGAAATAGGTTTGAAAATACTACTTTTTTCGGCAAGGGTTAGCCCGCGATTTTCTCGAAAAACTGAAAAAAAATCATTTTTGAGATTTATGCATCAATTGAAAGGTGGGTCGATGCTCTGTATTTTAGTGACAACCGCATCATGTTTGGAGGCTTGGTTGAGGAAATAGAGCAACCGAAAGATAATTTGTGATGAGCTGGGTCGAAATTCTGTAATTTTACTTTTTGACTAATTTTTCGGAAACGAGCGATCGTATAACATTTTGGTTTGCAGTTGTGGGTAGAGCATTTAAATACCTTTCTTTTGATGTGTATTTTGATTGGGTGGGAAATAGTTTTGAAAATACTACTTTTTTCGGCAAGGGTTAGCCCACGATTTTCTCGAAAAACTGAAAAAAAAATCATTTTTGTGATTTATGCATCAATTGAAAGGTGGGTCGATGCTCTGTATTTTAGTGAAAACCGCATCATGTTTGGAGGCTTGGTTGAGGAAATAGAGCAACCGAAAGATAATTTGTGATGAGCTGGGTCGAAATTCTGTAATTTTACTTTTTGACTAATTTTTCGGAAACGAGCGATCGTATAACATTTTGGTTTGCAGTTGTGGGTAGAGCATTTAAATACCTTTCTTTTGATGTGTATTTTGATTGGGTGGGAAATAGTTTTGAAAATACTACTTTTTTCGGCAAGGGTTAGCCCACGATTTTCTCGAAAAACTGAAAAAAAATCATTTTTGTGATTTATGCATCAATTGAAAGGTGGGTCGATGCTCTGTATTTTAGTGAAAACCGCATCATGTTTGGAGGCTTGGTTGAGGAAATAGAGCAACCGAAAGATAATTTGTGATGAGCTGGGTCGAAATTCTGTAATTTTACTTTTTGACTAATTTTTCGGAAACGAGCGATCGTGTAACATTTTGGTTTGCAGTTGTGGGTAGAGCATTTAAATACCTTTCTTTTGATGTGCATTTTGATTGGGTGGGAAATAGTTTTGAAAATACTACTTTTTTCGGCAAGGGTTAGCCCACGATTTTCTCGAAAAACTGAAAAAAAATCATTTTTGTGATTTATGCATCAATTGAAAGGTGGGTCGATGCTCTGTATTTTAGTGAAAACCGCATCATGTTTGGAGGCTTGGTTGAGGAAATAGAGCAACCGAAAGATAATTTGTGATGAGCTGGGTCGAAATTCTGTAATTTTACTTTTTGACTAATTTTTCGGAAACGAGCGATTGTATAACATTTTGGTTTGCAGTTGTGGGTAGAGCATTTAAATACCTTTCTTTTGATGTGCATTTTGATTGGGTGGGAAATAGTTTTGAAAATACTACTTTTTTCGGCAAGGGTTAGCCCACGATTTTCTCGAAAAACTGAAAAAAAATCATTTTTGTGATTTATGCATCAATTGAAAGGTGGGTCGATGCTCTGTATTTTAGTGAAAACCGCATCATGTTTGGAGGCTTGGTTGAGGAAATAGAGCAACCGAAAGATAATTTGTGATGAGCTGGGTCGAAATTCTGTAATTTGACTTTTTGACTAATTTTTTGGAAACGAGCGATCGTATAACATTTTGGTTTGCAGTTGTGGGTAGAGCATTTAAATACCTTTCTTTTGATGTGCATTTTGATTGGGTGGGAAATAGTTTTGAAAATACTACTTTTTTCGGCAAGGGTTAGCCCACGATTTTCTCGAAAAACTGAAAAAAAATCATTTTTTGAGATTTATGCATCAATTGAAAGGTGGGTCGATGCTCTGTATTTTAGTGAAAACGGCATCATGTTTGGAGGCTTGGTTGAGGAAATAGAGCAACCGAAAGATAATTTGTGATGAGCTGAGTCGAAATTCTGTAATTTTACTTTTTGACTAATTTTTCGGAAACGAGCGATCGTATAACATTTTGGTTTGCAGTTGTGGGGTAGAGCATTTAAATACCTTTCTTTTGATGTGCATTTTGATTGGGTGGGAAATAGTTTTGAAAATACTACTTTTTTCGGCAAGGGTTAGCCCACGATTTTCTCGAAAAACTGAAAAAAAATCATTTTTGTGATTTATGCATCAATTGAAAGGTGGGTCGATGCTCTGTATTTTAGTGAAAACCGCATCATGTTTGGAGGCTTGGTTGAGGAAATAGAGCAACCGAAAGATAATTTGTGATGAGCTGGGTCGAAATTCTGTAATTTTACTTTTTGACTAATTTTTCGGAAACGAGCGATCGTATAACATTTTGGTTTGCAGTTGTGGGTAGAGCATTTAAATACCTTTCTTTTGATGTGCATTTTGATTGGGTGGGAAATAGTTTTGAAAATACTACTTTTTTCGGCAAGGGTTAGCCCACGATTTTCTCGAAAAACTGAAAAAAAATCATTTTTTGTGATTTATGCATCAATTGAAAGCTGGGTCGATGCTCTGTATTTTAGTGAAAACCGCATCATGTTTGGAGGCTTGGTTGAGGAAATAGAGCAACCGAAAGATAATTTGTGATGAGCTGGGTCGAAATTCTGTAATTTTACTTTTTGACTAATTTTTCGGAAACGAGCGATCGTATAACATTTTGGTTTGCAGTTGTGGGTAGAGCATTTAAATACCTTTCTTTTGATGTGCATTTTGATTGGGTGGGAAATAGTTTTGAAAATACTACTTTTTTCGGCAAGGGTTAGCCCACGATTTTCTCGAAAAACTGAAAAAAATCATTTTTGTGATTTATGCATCAATTGAAAGGTGGGTCGATGCTCTGTATTTTAGTGAAAACCGCATCATGTTTGGAGGCTTGGTTGAGGAAATAGAGCAACCGAAAGATAATTTGTGATGAGCTGGGTCGAAATTCTGTAATTTTACTTTTTGACTAATTTTTCGGAAACGAGCGATCGTATAACATTTTGGTTTGCAGTTGTGGGTAGAGCATTTAAATACCTTTCTTTTGATGTGCATTTTGATTGGGTGGGAAATAGTTTTGAAAATACTACTTTTTTCGGCAAAGGTTAACCCACGATTTTCTCGAAAAACTGAAAAAAAAATCATTTTTGAGATTTATGCATCAATGGAAAGCTGGGTCGATGCTCTGTATTTTAGTGAAAACCGCATCATGTTTGGAGGCTTGGTTGAGGAAATAGAGCAACCGAAAGATAATTTGTGATGAGCTGGGTCAAAATTCTGTAATTTTACTTTTTGACTAATTTTTCGGAAACGAGCGATCGTATAACATTTTGGTTTGCAGTTGTGGGTAGAGCATTTAAATACCTTTCTTTTGATGTGCATTTTGATTGGGTGGGAAATAGTTTTGAAAATACTACTTTTTTCGGCAAGGGTTAGCCCACGATTTTCTCGAAAAACTGAAAAAAAAAATCATTTTTGTGATTTATGCATCAATTGAAAGGTGGGTTTATGCTCTGTATTTTAGTGAAAACCGCATCATGTTTGGAGGCTTGGTTGAGGAAATAGAGCAACCGAAAGATAATTTGTGATGAGCTGGGTCGAAATTCTGTAATTTTACTTTTTGACTAATTTTTCGGAAACGAGAGATCGTATAACATTTTGGTTTGCAGTTGTGGGTAGAGCATTTAAATACCTTTCTTTTGATGTGCATTTTGATTGGGTGGGAAATAGTTTTGAAAATACTACTTTTTTCGGCAAGGGTTAGCCCACGATTTTCTCGAAAAACTGAAAAAAAAATCATTTTTGTGATTTATGCATCAATTGAAAGGTGGGTCGATGCTCTGTATTTTAGTGAAAACCGCATCATGTTTGGAGGCTTGGTTGAGGAAATAGAGCAACCGAAAGATAATTTGTGATGAGCTGGGTCGAAATTCTGTAATTTTACTTTTTGACTAATTTTTCGGAAACGAGCGATCGTATAACATTTTGGTTTGCAGTTGTGGGTAGAGCATTTAAATACCTTTCTTTTGATGTGCATTTTGATTGGGTGGGAAATAGTTTTGAAAATACTACTTTTTTCGGCAAGGGTTAGCCCACGATTTTCTCGAAAAACTGAAAAAAAAATCATTTTTGTGATTTATGCATCAATTGAAAGGTGGGTCGATGCTCTGTATTTTAGTGAAAACCGCATCATGTTTGGAGGCTTGGTTGAGGAAATAGAGCAACCGAAAGATAATTTGTGATGAGCTGGGTCGAAATTCTGTAATTTTACTTTTTGACTAATTTTTCAGAAACGAGCGATCGTATAACATTTTGGTTTGCAGTTGTGGGTAGAGCATTTAAATACCTTTCTTTCGATGTGCATTTTGATTGGGTGGGAAATAGGTTTGAAAATACTACTTTTTTCGGCAAGGGTTAGCCCGCGATTTTCTCGAAAAACTGAAAAAAAATCATTTTTGTGATTTATGCATCAATTGAAAGGTGGGTCGATGCTCTGTATTTTAGTGAAAACCGCATCATGTTTGGAGGCTTGGTTGAGGAAATAGAGCAACCGAAAGATAATTTGTGATGAGCTGGGTCGAAATTCTGTAATTTTACTTTTTGACTAATTTTTCGGAAACGAGCGATCGTATAACATTTTGGTTTGCAGTTGTGGGTAGAGCATTTAAATACCTTTCTTTTGATGTGCATTTTGATTGGGTGGGAAATAGTTTTGAAAATACTACTTTTTTCGGCAAGGGTTAGCCCACGATTTTCTCGAAAAACTGAAAAAAAATCATTTTTGTGATTTATGCATCAATTGAAAGCTGGGTCGATGCTCTGTATTTTAGTGAAAACCGCATCATGTTTGGAGGCTTGGTTGAGGAAATAGAGCAACCGAAAGATAATTTGTGATGAGCTGGGTCGAAATTCTGTAATTTTACTTTTTGACTAATTTTTCGGAAACGAGCGATCGTATAACATTTTGGTTTGCAGTTGTGGGTAGAGCATTTAAATACCTTTCTTTTGATGTGCATTTTGATTGGGTGGGAAATAGTTTTGAAAATACTACTTTTTTCGGCAAGGGTTAGCCCACGATTTTCTCAAAAAACTGAAAAAAAATCATTTTTGTGATTTATGCATCAATTGAAAGGTGGGTCGATGCTCTGTATTTTAGTGAAAACCGCATCATGTTTGGAGGCTTGGTTGAGGAAATACAGCAACCGAAAGATAATTTGTGATGAGCTGGGTCGAAATTCTGTAATTTTACTTTTTGACTAATTTTTCGGAAACGAGAGATCGTATAACATTTTGGTTTGCAGTTGTGGGTAGAGCATTTAAATACCTTTCTTTTGATGTGCATTTTGATTGGGTGGGAAATAGTTTTGAAAATACTACTTTTTTCGGCAAGGGTTAGCCCACGATTTTCTCGAAAAACTGAAAAAAATCATTTTTGTGATTTATGCATCAATTGAAAGGTGGGTCGATGCTCTGTATTTTAGTGAAAACCGCATCATGTTTGGAGGCTTGGTTGAGGAAATAGAGCAACCGAAAGATAATTTGTGATGAGCTGGGTCGAAATTCTGTAATTTTACTTTTTGACTAATTTTTCGGAAACGAGAGATCGTATAACATTTTGGTTTGCAGTTGTGGGTAGAGCATTTAAATACCTTTCTTTTGATGTGCATTTTGATTGGGTGGGAAATAGTTTTGAAAAATACTACTTTTTTCGGCAAGGGTTAGCCCACGATTTTCTCGAAAAACTGAAAAAAAAATCATTTTTGTGATTTATGCATCAATTGAAAGGTGGGTCGATGCTCTGTATTTTAGTGAAAACCGCATCATGTTTGGAGGCTTGGTTGAGGAAATAGAGCAACCGAAAGATAATTTGTGATGAGCTGGGTCGAAATTCTGTAATTTTACTTTTTGACTAATTTTCGGAAACGAGCGATCGTATAACATTTTGGTTTGCAGTTGTGGGTAGAGCATTTAAATACCTTTCTTTTGATGTGCATTTTGATTGGGTGGGAAATAGTTTTGAAAATACTACTTTTTTCGGCAAGGGTTAGCCCACGATTTTCTCGAAAAACTGAAAAAAATCATTTTTGTGATTTATGCATCAATTGAAAGGTGGGTCGATGCTCTGTATTTTAGTGAAAACCGCATCATGTTTGGAGGCTTGGTTGAGGAAATAGAGCAACCGAAGATAATTTGTGATGAGCTGGGTCGAAATTCTGTAATTTTACTTTTTGACTAATTTTTCGGAAACGAGCGATCGTATAACATTTTGGTTTGCAGTTATGGGTAGAGCATTTAAATACCTTTCTTTTGATGTGTATTTTGATTGGGTGGAAATAGTTTTGAAATACTACTTTTTTCGGCAGGGGTTAGCCACGATTTTCTCGAAAAACTTAAAAAAAATCATTTTTGTGATTTATGCATCAATTGAAAGGTGGGTCGATGCTCTGTATTTTAGTGAAAACCGCATCATGTTTGGAGGCTTAGTTGAGGAAATAGAGCAACCGAAAGATAATTTGTGATGAGCTGGGTCGAAATTCTGTAATTTTACTTTTTGACTAATTTTTCGGAAACGAGCGATCGTATAACATTTTGGTTTGCAGTTGTGGGTAGAGCATTTAAATACCTTTCTTTTGATGTGTATTTTGATTGGGTGGGAAATAGTTTTGAAAATACTACTTTTTTCGGCAAGGGTTAGCCCACGATTTTCTCGAAAAACTTAAAAAAAATCATTTTTGTGATTTATGCATCAATTGAAAGCTGGGTCGATGCTCTGTATTTTAGTGAAAACCGCATCATGTTTGGAGGCTTGGTTGAGGAAATAGAGCAACCGAAAGATAATTTGTGATGAGCTGGGTCGAAATTCTGTAATTTTACTTTTTGACTAATTTTTCGGAAACGAGCGATCGTATAACATTTTGGTTTGCAGTTGTGGGTAGAGCATTTAAATACCTTTCTTTTGATGTGCATTTTGATTGGGTGGGAAATAGTTTTGAAAATACTACTTTTTTCGGCAAGGGTTAAACCCACGATTTTCTCGAAAAACTGAAAAAAAATCATTTTTGTGATTTATGCATCAATTGAAAGGTGGGTCGATGCTCTGTATTTTAGTGAAAACCGCATCATGTTTGGAGGCTTGGTTGAGAAAATAGAGCAACCGAAAGATAATTTGTGATGAGCTGGGTCGAAATTCTGTAATTTTACTTTTTGACTAATTTTTCGGAAACGAGCGATCGTATAACATTTTGGTTTGCAGTTGTGGGTAGAGCATTTAAATACCTTTCTTTTGATGTGCATTTTGATTGGGTGGGAAATAGTTTTGAAAATACTACTTTTTTCGGCAAGGGTTAGCCCACGATTTTCTCGAAAAACTGAAAAAAAAATCATTTTTTGTGATTTATGCATCAATTGAAAGCTGGGTCGATGCTCTGTATTTTAGTGAAAACCGCATCATGTTTGGAGGCTTGGTTGAGGAAATAGAGCAACCGAAAGATAATTTGTGATGAGCTGGGTCGAAATTCTGTAATTTTACTTTTTGACTAATTTTTCGGAAACGAGAGATCGTATAACATTTTGGTTTGCAGTTGTGGGTAGAGCATTTAAATACCTTTCTTTTGATGTGCATTTTGATTGGGTGGGAAATAGTTTTGAAAATACTACTTTTTTCGGCAAGGGTTAGCCCACGATTTTCACGAAAAAATGAAAAAAAATCATTTTTGTGATTTATGCATCAATTGAAAGGTGGGTCGATGCTCTGTATTTTAGTGAAAACCGCATCATGTTTGGAGGCTTGGTTGAGGAAATAGAGCAACCGAAAGATAATTTGTGATGAGCTGGGTCGAAATTCTGTAATTTTAGTTTTTGACTAATTTTTCGGAAACGAGCGATCGTATAACATTTTGGTTTGCAGTTGTGGGTAGAGCATTTAAATACCTTTCTTTTGATGTGTATTTTGATTGGGTGGGAAATAGTTTTGAAAATACTACTTTTTTCGGCAAGGGTTAGCCCACGATTTTCTCGAAAAACTGAAAAAAAAATCATTTTTGTGATTTATGCATCAATTGAAAGGTGGGTCGATGCTCTGTATTTTAGTGAAAACCGCATCATGTTTGGAGGCTTGGTTGAGGAAATAGAGCAACCGAAAGATAATTTGTGATGAGCTGGGTCGAAATTCTGTAATTTTACTTTTTGACTAATTTTTCGGAAACGAGCGATCGTATAACATTTTGGTTTGCAGTTGTGGGTAGAGCATTTAAATACCTTTCTTTTGATGTGTATTTTGATTGGGTGGGAAATAGTTTTGAAAATACTACTTTTTTCGGCAAGGGTTAGCCCACGATTTTCTCGAAAAACTTAAAAAAAATCATTTTTGTGATTTATGCATCAATTGAAAGGTGGGTCGATGCTCTGTATTTTAGTGAAAACCGCATCATGTTTGGAGGCTTGGTTGAGGAAATAGAGCAACCGAAAGATAATTTGTGATGAGCTGGGTCGAAATTCTGTAATTTTACTTTTTGACTAATTTTTCGGAAACGAGCGATCGTATAACATTTTGGTTTGCAGTTGTGGGTAGAGCATTTAAATACCTTTCTTTTGATGTGCATTTTGATTGGGTGGGAAATAGTTTTGAAAATACTACTTTTTTCGGCAAGGGTTAGCCCACGATTTTCTCGAAAAACTGAAAAAAAATCATTTTTGTGATTGATGCATCAATTGAAAGGTGGGTCGATGCTCTGTATTTTAGTGAAAACCGCATCATGTTTGGAGGCTTGGTTGAGGAAATAGAGCAACCGAAAGATAATTTGTGATGAGCTGGGTCGAAATTCAGTAATTTCACTTTTTGACTAATTTTTCGGAAACGAGAGATCGTATAACATTTTGGTTTGCAGTTGTGGGTAGAGCATTTAAATACCTTTCTTTTGATGTGCATTTTGATTGGGTGGGAAATAGTTTTGAAAATACTACTTTTTTCGGCAAGGGTTAGCCCACGATTTTCTCGAAAAACTGAAAAAAATTCATTTTTGTGATTTATGCATCAATTGAAAGGTGGGTCGATGCTCTGTATTTTAGTGAAAACCGCATCATGTTTGGAGGCTTGGTTGAGGAAATAGAGCAACCGAAAGATAATTTGTGATGAGCTGGGTCGAAATTCTGTAATTTTACTTTTTGACTAATTTTTCGGAAACGAGCGATCGTATAACATTTTGGTTTGCAGTTGTGGGTAGAGCATTTAAATACCTTTCTTTTGATGTGCATTTTGATTGGGTGGGAAATAGTTTTGAAAATACTACTTTTTTCGGCAAGGGTTAGCCCACGATTTTCTCGAAAAACTTAAAAAAATCATTTTTGTGATTTATGCATCAATTGAAAGGTGGGTCGATGCTCTGTATTTTAGTGAAACCCGCATCATGTTTGGAGGCTTGGTTGAGGAAATAGAGCAACCGGAAGATAATTTGTGATGAGCTGGGTCGAAATTCTGTAATTTTACTTTTTGACTAATTTTTCGGAAACGAGCGATCGTATAACATTTTGGTTTGCAGTTGTGGGTAGAGCATTTAAATACCTTTCTTTTGATGTGCATTTTGATTGGATGGGAAATAGTTTTGAAAATACTACTTTTTTCGGCAAAGGTTAGCCCACGATTTTCTCGAAAAACTGAAAAAAAAATCATTTTTGAGATTTATGCATCAATTGAAAGGTGGGTCGATGCTCTGTATTTTAGTGACAACCGCATCATGTTTGGAGGCTTGGTTGAGGAAATAGAGCAACCGAAAGATAATTTGTGATGAGCTGGGTCGAAATTCTGTAATTTTACTTTTTGACTAATTTTTCGGAAATGAGCGATCGTATAACATTTTGGTTTGCAGTTGTGGGTAGAGCATTTAAATACCTTTCTTTTGATGTGTATTTTGATTGGGTGGGAAATAGTTTTGAAAATACTACTTTTTTCGGCAAGGGTTAGCCCACGATTTTCTCGAAAAACTGAAAAAATATCATTTTTGTGATTTATGCATCAATTGAAAGGTGGGTCGATGCTCTGTATTTTAGTGAAAACCGCATCATGTTTGGAGGCTTGGTTGAGGAAATAGAGCAACCGAAAGATAATTTGTGATGAGCTGGGTCGAAATTCTGTAATTTTACTTTTTGACTAATTTTTCGGAAACGAGCGATCGTATAACATTTTGGTTTGCAGTTGTGGGTAGAGCATTTAAATACCTTTCTTTTGATGTGTATTTTGATTGGGTGGGAAATAGTTTTGAAAATACTACTTTTTTCGGCAAGGGTTAGCCCACGATTTTCTCGAAAAACTTAAAAAAAATCATTTTTGTGATTTATGCATCAATTGAAAGGTGGGTCGATGCTCTGTATTTTAGTGAAAACCGCATCATGTTTGGAGGCTTGGTTGAGGAAATAGAGCAACCGAAAGATAATTTGTGATGAGCTGGGTCGAAATTCTGTAATTTTACTTTTTGACTAATTTTTCGGAAACGAGCGATCGTATAACATTTTGGTTTGCAGTTGTGGGTAGAGCATTTAAATACCTTTCTTTTGATGTGCATTTTGATTGGGTGGGAAATAGTTTTGAAAATACTACTTTTTTCGGCAAGGGTTAGCCCACGATTTTCTCGAAAAACTGAAAAAAAATCATTTTTGTGATTTATGCATCAATTGAAAGGTGGGTCGATGCTCTGTATTTTAGTGAAAACCGCATCATGTTTGGAGGCTTGGTTGAGGAAATAGAGCAACCGAAAGATAATTTGTGATGAGCTGGGTCGAAATTCTGTAATTTTACTTTTTGACTAATTTTTCGGAAACGAGCGATCGTATAACATTTTGGTTTGCAGTTGTGGGTAGAGCATTTAAATACCTTTCTTTTGATGTGCATTTTGATTGGGTGGGAAATAGTTTTGAAAATACTACTTTTTTCGGCAAGGGTTAGCCCACGATTTTCTCGAAAAACTGAAAAAAAAATCATTTTTGAGATTTATGCATCAATTGAAAGGTGGGTCGATGCTCTGTATTTTAGTGACAACCGCATCATGTTTGGAGGCTTGGTTGAGGAAATAGAGCAACCGAAAGATAATTTGTGATGAGCTGGGTCGAAATTCTGTAATTTTACTTTTTGACTAATTTTTCGGAAACGAGCGATCGTATAACATTTTGGTTTGCAGTTGTGGGTAGAGCATTTAAATACCTTTCTTTTGATGTGTATTTTGATTGGGTGGGAAATAGTTTTGAAAATACTACTTTTTTCGGCAAGGGTTAGCCCACGATTTTCTCGAAAAACTTAAAAAAAATCATTTTTGTGATTTATGCATCAATTGAAAGGTGGGTCGATGCTCTGTATTTTAGTGAAAACCGCATCATGTTTGGAGGCTTGGTTGAGGAAATAGAGCAACCGAAAGATAATTTGTGATGAGCTGGGTCGAAATTCTGTAATTTTACTTTTTGACTAATTTTTCGGAAACGAGCGATCGTATAACATTTTGGTTTGCAGTTGTGGGTAGAGCATTTAAATACCTTTCTTTTGATGTGCATTTTGATTGGGTGGGAAATAGTTTTGAAAATACTACTTTTTTCGGCAAGGGTTAGCCCACGATTTTCTCGAAAAACTGAAAAAAAAATCATTTTTGAGATTTATGCATCAATTGAAAGGTGGGTCGATGCTCTGTATTTTAGTGACAACCGCATCATGTTTGGAGGCTTGGTTGAGGAAATAGAGCAACCGAAAGATAATTTGTGATGAGCTGGGTCGAAATTCTGTAATTTTACTTTTTGACTAATTTTTCGGAAACGAGCGATCGTATAACATTTTGGTTTGCAGTTGTGGGTAGAGCATTTAAATACCTTTCTTTTGATGTGCATTTTGATTGGGTGGGAAATAGTTTTGAAAATACTACTTTTTTCGGCAAAGGTTAACCCACGATTTTCTCGAAAAACTGAAAAAAAAATCATTTTTGAGATTTATGCATCAATTGAAAGGTGGGTCGATGCTCTGTATTTTAGTGAAAACCGCATCATGTTTGGAGGCTTGGTTGAGGAAATAGAGCAACCGAAAGATAATTTGTGATGAGCTGGGTCGAAATTCTGTAATTTTACTTTTTGACTAATTTTTCGGAAACGAGCGATCGTATAACATTTTGGTTTGCAGTTCTGGGTAGAGCATTTAAATACCTTTCTTTTGATGTGTATTTTGATTGGTTGGGAAATAATTTTGAAAATACTACTTTTTTCGGCAAGGTTTAGCCCACGATTTTCTCGAAAAACTGAAAAAAAAATCATTTTTGTGATTTATGCATCAATTGAAAGGTGAGTCGATGCTCTGTATTTTAGTGAAAACCGCATCATGTTTGGAGGCTTGGTTGAGGAAATAGAGCAACCGAAAGATAATTTGTGATGAGCTGGGTCGAAATTCTGTAATTTTACTTTTTGACTAATTTTCGGAAACGAGCGATCGTATAACATTTTGGTTTGCAGTTGTGGGTAGAGCATTTAAATACCTTTCTTTTGATGTGCATTTTGATTGGGTGGGAAATAGTTTTGAAAATACTACTTTTTTCGGCAAGGGTTAGCCCACGATTTTCTCGAAAAACTGAAAAAAAATCATTTTTGTGATTTATGCATCAATTGAAAGGTGGGTCGATGCTCTGTATTTTAGTGAAAACCGCATCATGTTTGGAGGCTTGGTTGAGGAAATAGAGCAACCGAAAGATAATTTGTGATGAGCTGGGTCGAAATTCTGTAATTTTACTTTTTGACTAATTTTTCGGAAACGAGCGATCGTATAACATTTTGGTTTGCAGTTGTGGGTAGAGCATTTAAATACCTTTCTTTTGATGTGTATTTTGATTGGGTGGGAAATAGTTTTGAAAATACTACTTTTTTCGGCAAGGGTTAGCCCACGATTTTCTCGAAAAACTTAAAAAAAATCATTTTTGTGATTTATGCATCAATTGAAAGGTGGGTCGATGCTCTGTATTTTAGTGGAAACCGCATCATGTTTGGAGGCTTGGTTGAGGAAATAGAGCAACCGAAAGATAATTTGTGATGAGCTGGGTCGAAATTCTGTAATTTTACTTTTTGACTAATTTTTCGGAAACGAGCGATCGTATAACATTTTGGTTTGCAGTTGTGGGTAGAGCATTTAAATACCTTTCTTTTGATGTGCATTTTGATTGGGTGGGAAATAGTTTTGAAAATACTACTTTTTTCGGCAAGGGTTAGCCCACGATTTTCTCGAAAAACTGAAAAAAAAATCATTTTTGTGATTTATGCATCAATTGAAAGGTGGGTCGATGCTCTGTATTTTAGTGAAAACCGCATCATGTTTGGAGGCTTGGTTGAGGAAATAGAGCAACCGAAAGATAATTTGTGATGAGCTGGGTCGAAATTCTGTAATTTTACTTTTTGACTAATTTTTCGGAAAGGAGCGATTGTATAACATTTTGGTTTGCAGTTGTGGGTAGAGCATTTAAATACCTTTCTTTTGATGTGCATTTTGATTGGGTGGGAAATAGTTTTGAAAATACTACTTTTTCGGCAATGGGTTAGCCCACGATTTTCTCGAAAAACTGAAAAAAAATCATTTTTGAGATTTATGCATCAATTGAAAGGTGGGTCGATGCTCTGTATTTTAGTGAAAACCGCATCATGTTTGGAGGCTTGGTTGAGGAAAAAAAGCAACCGAAAGATAATTTGTGATGAGCTGGGTCGAAATTCTGTAATTTTACTTTTTGACTAATTTTTCGGAAACGAGCGATCGTATAACATTTTGGTTTGCAGTTGTGGGTAGAGCATTTAAATATCTTTCTTTTGATGTGCATTTTGATTGGGTGGGAAATAGTTTTGAAAATACTACTTTTTCGGCAAGGGTTAGCCCACGATTTTCTCGAAAAACTGAAAAAAAATCATTTTTGTGATTTATGCATCAATTGAAAGGTGGGTCGATGCTCTGTATTTTAGTGAAAACCGCATCATTTTTGGAGGCTTGGTTGAGGAAATAGAGCAACCGAAAGATAATTTTTGATGAGCTGGGTCGAAATTCTGTAATTTTACTTTTTGACTAATTTTTCGGAAACGAGCGATCGTATAACATTTTGGTTTGCAGTTGTGGGTAGAGCATTTAAATACCTTTCTTTTGATGTGCATTTTGATTGGGTGGGAAATAGTTTTGAAAATACTACTTTTTTCGGCAAGGGTTAGCCCACGATTTTCTCGAAAAACTGAAAAAAAATCATTTTTGAGATTTATGCATCAATTGAAAGGTGGGTCGATGCTCTGTATTTTAGTGAAAACCGCATCATGTTTGGAGGCTTGGTTGAGGAAATAGAGCAACCGAAAGATAATTTGTGATGAGCTGGGTCGAAATTCTGTAATTTTACTTTTTGACTAATTTTTCGGAAACGAGCGATCGTATAACATTTTGGTTTGCAGTTGTGGGTAGAGCATTTAAATACCTTTCTTTTGATGTGTATTTTGATTGGGTGGGAAATAGTTTTGAAAATACTACTTTTTTCGGCAAGGGTTAGCCCACGATTTTCTCGAAAAACTGAAAAAAAAATCATTTTTGTGATTTATGCATCAATTGAAAGGTGGGTCGAAGCTCTGTATTTTAGTGAAAACCGCATCATGTTTGGAGGCTTGGTTGAGGAAATAGAGCAACCGAAAGATAATTTGTGATGAGCTGGGTCGAAATTCTGTAATTTTACTTTTTGACTAATTTTTCGGAAACGAGCGATCGTATAACATTTTGGTTTGCAGTTGTGGGTAGAGCATTTAAATACCTTTCTTTTGATGTGCATTTTGATTGGGTGGGAAATAGTTTTGAAAATACTACTTTTTTCGGCAAGGGTTAGCCCACGATTTTCTCGAAAAACTGAAAAAAAAATCATTTTTGTGATTTATGCATCAATTGAAAGGTGGGTCGATGCTCTGTATTTTAGTGAAAACCGCATCATGTTTGGAGGCTTGGTTGAGGAAATAGAGCAACCGAAAGATAATTTGTGATGAGCTGGGTCGAAATTCTGTATTTTTACTTTTTGACTAATTTTTCGGAAACGAGCGATCGTATAACATTTTGGTTTGCAGTTGTGGGTAGAGCATTTAAATACCTTTCTTTTGATGTGCATTTTGATTGGGTGGGAAATAGTTTTGAAAATACTACTTTTTTCGGCAAGGGTTAGCCCACGATTTTCTCGAAAAACTGAAAAAAAAATCATTTCTGTGATTTATGCATCAATTGAAAGGTGGGTCGATGCTCTGTATTTTAGTGAAAACCGCATCATGTTTGGAGGCTTGGTTGAGGAAATAGAGCAACCGAAAGATAATTTGTGATGAGCTGGGTCGAAATTCTGTAATTTTACTTTTTGACTAATTTTTCGGAAACGAGCGATCGTATAACATTTTGGTTTGCAGTTGTGGGTAGAGCATTTAAATACCTTTCTTTTGATGTGCATTTTGATTGGGTGGGAAATAGTTTTGAAAATACTACTTTTTCGGCAATGGGTTAGCCCACGATTTTCTCAAAAACTGAAAAAAAAATCATTTTTAAGATTTATGCATCAATTGAAAGGTGGGTCGATGCTCTGTATTTTAGTGAAAACCGCATCATGTTTGGAGGCTTGGTTGAGGAAATAGAGCAACCGAAAGATAATTTGTGATGAGCTGGGTCGAAATTCTGTAATTTTACTTTTTGACTAATTTTTCGGAAACGAGCGATTGTATAACATTTTGTTTGCAGTTGTGGGTAGAGCATTTAAATACCTTTCTTTTGATGTGCATTTTGATTGGGTGGGAAATAGTTTTGAAAATACTACTTTTTCGGCAATGGGTTAGCCCACGATTTTCTCGAAAAACTGAAAAAAAATCATTTTTGAGATTTATGCATCAATTGAAAGGTGGGTCGATGCTCTGTATTTTAGTGAAAACCGCATCATGTTTGGAGGCTTGGTTGAGGAAAAAAAGCAACCGAAAGATAATTTGTGATGAGCTGGGTCGAAATTTTGTAATTTTACTTTTTGACTAATTTTTCGGAAACGAGCGATCGTATAACATTTTGGTTTGCAGTTGTGGGTAGAGCATTTAAATATCTTTCTTTTGATGTGCATTTTGATTGGGTGGGAAATAGTTTTGAAAATACTACTTTTTCGGCAAGGGTTAGCCCACGATTTTCTCGAAAAACTGAAAAAAAATCATTTTTGTGATTTATGCATCAATTGAAAGGTGGGTCGATGCTCTGTATTTTAGTGAAAACCGCATCATTTTTGGAGGCTTGGTTGAGGAAATAGAGCAACCGAAAGATAATTTTTGATGAGCTGGGTCGAAATTCTGTAATTTTACTTTTTGACTAATTTTTCGGAAACGAGCGATCGTATAACATTTTGTTTGCAGTTGTGGGTAGAGCATTTAAATACCTTTCTTTTGATGTGCATTTTGATTGGGTGGGAAATAGTTTTGAAAATACTACTTTTTTCGGCAAGGATTAGCCCACGATTTTCTCGAAAAACTGAAAAAAAATCATTTTTGAGATTTATGCATCAATTGAAAGGTGGGTCGATGCTCTGTATTTTAGTGAAAACCGCATCATGTTTGGAGGCTTGGTTGAGGAAATAGAGCAACCGAAAGATAATTTGTGATGAGCTGGGTCGAAATTCTGTAATTTTACTTTTTGACTAATTTTTCGGAAACGAGCGATCGTATAACATTTTGGTTTGCAGTTGTGGGTAGAGCATTTAAATACCTTTCTTTTGATGTGCATTTTGATTGGGTGGGAAATAGTTTTGAAAATACTACTTTTTTCGGCAAGGGTTAGCCCACGATTTTCTCGAAAAACTGAAAAAAAATCATTTTTGTGATTTATGCATCAATTGAAAGGTGGGTCGATGCACTGTATTTTAGTGAAAACCGCATCATGTTTGGAGGCTTGGTTGAGGAAATAGAGCAACCGAAAGATAATTTGTGATGAGCTGGGTCGAAATTCTGTAATTTTACTTTTTGACTAATTTTTCGGAAACGAGCGATCGTATAACATTTTGGTTTGCAGTTGTGGGTAGAGCATTTAAATACCTTTCATTTGATGTGTATTTTGATTGGGTGGGAAATAGTTTTGAAAATACTACTTTTTTCGGCAAGGGTTAGCCCACGATTTTCTCGAAAAACTGAAAAAAAAATCATTTTTGTGATTTATGCATCAATTGAAAGGTGGGTCGAAGCTCTGTATTTTAGTGAAAACCGCATCATGTTTGGAGGCTTGGTTGAGGAAATAGAGCAACCGAACGGAAGATAATTTGTGATGAGCTGGGTCGAAATTCTGTAATTTTACTTTTTGACTAATTTTTCGGAAACGAGCGATCGTATAACATTTTGGTTTGCAGTTGTGGGTAGAGCATTTAAATACCTTTCTTTTGATGTGCATTTTGATTGGGTGGGAAATATTTTTGCAAATACTACTTTTTTCGGCAAGGGTTAGCCCACGATTTTCTCGAAAAACTGAAAAAATTCATTTATGTGATTTATGCATCAATTGAAAGGTGGGTCGATGCTCTGTATTTTAGTGAAAACCGCATCATGTTTGGAGGCTTGGTTGAGGAAATAGAGCAACCGAAAGATAATTTGTGATGAGCTGGGTCGAAATTCTGTAATTTTACTTTTTGACTAATTTTTCGGAAACGAGCGATCGTATAACATTTTGGTTTGCAGTTGTGGGTAGAGCATTTAAATACCTTTCTTTTGATGTGCATTTTGATTGGGTGGGAAATAGTTTTGAAAATACTACTTTTTTCGGCAGGGGTTAGCCCACGATTTTCTCGAAAAACTGAAAAAAAATCATTTTTGAGATTTATGCATCAATTGAAAGGTGGGTCGATGCTCTGTATTTTAGTGACAACCGCATCATGTTTGGAGGCTTGGTTGAGGAAATAGAGCAACCGAGAGATAATTTGTGATGAGCTGGGTCGAATTTCTGTAATTTTACTTTTTGACTAATTTTTCGGAAACGAGCGATCGTATAACATTTTGGTTTGCAGTTGTGGGTAGAGCATTTAAATACCTTTCTTTTGATGTGCATTTTGATTGGGTGGGAAATAGTTTTGAAAATACTACTTTTTTCGGCAAGGGTTAGCCCACGATTTTCTCGAAAAACTGAAAAAAAATCATTTTTGAGATTTATGCATCAATTGAAAGGTGGGTCGATGCTCTGTATTTTAGTGAAAACCGCATCATGTTTGGAGGCTTGGTTGAGGAAATAGAGCAACCGAAAGATAATTTGTGATGAGCTGGGTCGAAATTCTGTAATTTTACTTTTTGACTAATTTTTCGGAAACGAGCGATTGTATAACATTTTGGTTTGCAGTTGTGGGTAGAGCATTTAAATACCTTTCTTTTGATGTGCATTTTGATTGGGTGGGAAATAGTTTTGAAAATACTACTTCTTCGACAATGGGTTAGCCCACGATTTTCTCGAAAAACTGAAAAAAATCATTTTTGAGATTTATGCATCAATTGAAAGGGTCGATGCTCTGTATTTTAGTGACAACCGCATCATGTTTGGAGGCTTGGTTGAGGAAATAGAGCAACCGAAAGATAATTTGTGATGAGCTGGGTCGAAATTCTGTAATTTTACTTTTTGACTAATTTTTCGGAAACGAGCGATCGTATAACATTTTGGTTTGCAGTTGTGGGTAGAGCATTTAAATACCTTTCTTTTGATGTGCATTTTGATTGGGTGGGAAATAGTTTTGAAAATACTACTTTTTTCGGCAAGGGTTAGCCCACGATTTTCTCGAAAAACTGAAAAAAAAATCATTTTTGAGATTTATGCATCAATTGAAAGGTGGGTCGATGCTCTGTATTTTAGTGAAAACCGCATCATGTTTGGAGGCTTGGTTGAGGAAATAGAGCAACCGAAAGATAATTTGTGATGAGCTGGGTCGAAATTCTGTAATTTTACTTTTTGACTAATTTTTCGGAAAGGAGCGATTGTATAACATTTTGGTTTGCAGTTGTGGGTAGAGCATTTAAATACCTTTCTTTTGATGTGCATTTTGATTGGGTGGGAAATAGTTTTGAAAATACTACTTTTTCGACAATGGGTTAGCCCACGATTTTCTCGAAAAACTGAAAAAAATCATTTTTGAGATTTATGCATCAATTGAAAGGGTCGATGCTCTGTATTTTAGTGACAACCGCATCATGTTTGGAGGCTTGGTTGAGGAAATAGAGCAACCGAAAGATAATTTGTGATGAGCTGGGTCGAAATTCTGTAATTTTACTTTTTGACAAATTTTTCGGAAACGAGCGATCGTATAACATTTTGGTTTGCAGTTGTGGGTAGAGCATTTAAATACCTTTCTTTTGATGTGCATTTTGATTGGGTGGGAAATAGTTTTGAAAATACTACTTTTTTCGGCAAGGGTTAGCCCACGATTTTCTCGAAAAACTGAAAAAACATCATTTTTGTGATTTATGCATCAATTGAAAGGTGGGTCGATGCTCTGTATTTTAGTGAAAACCGCATTATGTTTGGAGGCTTGGTTGAGGAAATAGAGCAACCGAAAGATAATTTGTGATGAGCTGGGTCGAAATTCTGTAATTTTACTTTTTGACTAATTTTTCGGAAACGAGCGATCGTATAACATTTTGGTTTGCAGTTGTGGGTAGAGCATTTAAATACCTTTCTTTTGATGTGCATTTTGATTGGGTGGGAAATAGTTTTGAAAATACTACTTTTTTCGGCAAGGGTTAGCCCACGATTTTCTCGAAAAACTGAAAAAAAATCATTTTTGAGATTTATGCATCAATTGAAAGGTGGGTCGATGCTCTGTATTTTAGTGAAAACCGCATCATGTTTGGAGGCTTGGTTGAGGAAATAGAGCAACCGAAAGATAATTTGTGATGAGCTGGGTCGAAATTCTGTAATTTTACTTTTTGACTAATTTTTCGGAAACGAGCGATCGTATAACATTTTGGTTTGCAGTTGTGGGTAGAGCATTTAAATACCTTTCTTTTGATGTGCATTTTGATTGGGTGGGAAATAGTTTTGAAAATACTACTTTTTCGGCAATGGGTTAGCCCACGATTTTCTCGAAAAACTGAAAAAAAATCATTTTTGAGATTTATGCATCAATTGAAAGGTGGGTCAATGCTCTGTATTTTAGTGAAAACCGCATCATGTTTGGAGGCTTGGTTGAGGAAATAGAGCAACCGAAAGATAATTTGTGATGAGCTGGGTCGAAATTCTGTAATTTTACTTTTTGACTAATTTTTCGAAAACGAGCGATCGTAATAACATTTTGGTTTGCAGTTGTGGGTAGAGCATTTAAATACCTTTCTTTTGATGTGCATTTTGATTGGGTGGGAAATAGTTTTGAAAATACTACTTTTTTCGGCAAGGGTTAGCCCACGATTTTCTCGAAAAACTGAAAAAAAATCATTTTTGTGATTTATGCATCAATTGAAAAGTGGGTCGATGCTCTGTATTTTAGTGAAAACCGCATCATGTTTGGAGGCTTGGTTGAGGAAATAGAGCAACCGAAAGATAATTTGTGATGAGCTGGGTCGAAATTCTGTAATTTTCCTTTTTGACTAATTTTTCGGAAACGAGCGATCGTATAACATTTTGGTTTGCAGTTGTGGGTAGAGCATTTAAATACCTTTCTTTTGATGTGCATTTTGATTGGGTGGGAAATAGTTTTGAAAATACTACTTTTTTCGGCAAGGGTTAGCCCACGATTTTCTCGAAAAACTGAAAAAAAAATCATTTTTGTGATTTATGCATCAATTGAAAGGTGGGTCGATGCTCTGTATTTTAGTGAAAACCGCATCATGTTTGGAGGCTTGGTTGAGGAAATAGAGCAACCGAAAGATAATTTGTGATGAGCTGGGTCGAAATTCTGTAATTTTACTTTTTGACTAATTTTTCGGAAACGAGCGATCGTATAACATTTTGGTTTGCAGTTGTGGGTAGAGCATTTAAATACCTTTCTTTTGATGTGCATTTTGATTGGGTGGGAAATAGTTTTGAAAATACTACTTTTTTCGGCAAGGGTTAGCCCACGATTTTCTCGAAAAACTGAAAAAAAATCATTTTTGTGATTTATGCATCAATTGAAAGGTGGGTCGATGCTCTGTATTTTAGTGAAAACCGCATCATGTTTGGAGGCTTGGTTGAGGAAATAGAGCAACCGAAAGATAATTTGTGATGAGCTGGGTCGAAATTCTGTAATTTTACTTTTTGACTAATTTTTCGGAAACGAGCGATCGTATAACATTTTGGTTTGCAGTTGTGGGTAGAGCATTTAAATACCTTTCTTTTGATGTGCATTTTGATTGGGTGGGAAATAGTTTTGAAAATACTACTTTTTTCGGCAAGGGTTAGCCCACGATTCTCTCGAAAAACTGAAAAAAAAAATCATTTTTGTGATTTATGCATCAATTGAAAGGTGGGTCGATGTTCTGTATTTTAGTGAAAACCGCATCATGTTTGGAGGCTTGGTTGAGGAAATAGAGCAACCGAAAGATAATTTGTGATGAGCTGGGTCGAAATTCTGTAATTTTACTTTTTGACTAATTTTTCAGAAACGAGCGATCGTATAACATTTTGGTTTGCAGTTGTGGGTAGAGCATTTAAATACCTTTCTTTTGATGTGCATTTTGATTGGGGTGGGAAATAGTTTTGAAAATACTACTTTTTTCGGCAAGGGTTAGCCCACGATTTTCTCGAAAAACTGAAAAAAAAATCATTTTTGAGATTTATGCATCAATTAAAAGGTGGGTCGATGCTCTGTATTTTAGTGAAAACCGCATCATGTTTGGAGGCTTGGTTGAGGAAATAGAGTAACCGAAAGATAATTTGTGATGAGCTGGGTCGAAATTCTGTAATTTTACTTTTTGACTAATTTTTCGGAAACGAGCGATCGTATAACATTTTGGTTTGCAGTTGTGGGTAGAGCATTTAAATACCTTTCTTTTGATGTGCATTTTGATTGGGTGGGAAATAGTTTTGAAAATACTACTTTTTTCGGCAAGGGTTAGCCCATGATTTTCTCGAAAAACTGAAAAAAAATCATTTTTGAGATTTATGCATCAATTGAAAGGTGGGTCGATGCTCTGTATTTTAGTGAAAACCGCATCATGTTTGGAGGTTTGGTTGAGGAAATAGAGCAACCGAAAGATAATTTGTGATGAGCTGGGTCGAAATTCTGTAATTTTACTTTTTGACTAATTTTTCGGAAAAGAGAGATCGTACAACATTTTGGTTTGCAGTTGTTGGTAGAGCATTTAAATACCTTTCTTTTGATGTGCATTTTGATTGGGTGGGAAATAGTTTTGAAAATACTACTTTTTTCGGCAAGGGTTAGCCCACGATTTTCTCGAAAAACTGAAAAAAAAAATCATTTTTGTGATTTATGCATCAATTGAAAGGGGGGTCGATGCTCTGTATTTTAGTGAAAACCGCATCATGTTTGGAGGCTTGGTTGAGGAAATAGAGCAACCGAAAGATAATTTGTGATGAGCTGGGTCGAAATTCTGTAATTTTACTTTTTGACTAATTTTTCGGAAACAAGCGATCGTATAACATTTTGGTTTGCAGTTGTGGGTAGAGCATTTAAATACCTTTCTTTTGATGTGCATTTTGATTGGGTGGGAAATAGATTTGAAAATGCTACTTTTTCGGCAATGGGTTAGCCCACGATTTTCTCGAAAAACTGAAAAAAAAAATCATTTTTGTGTTTTATGCATCAATTGAAAGATGGTTCGATGCTCTGTATTTTAGTGAAAACCGCATCATGTTTGGAGGCTTGGTTGAGGAAATAGAGCAACCGAAAGATAATTTGTGATGAGCTGGGTCGAAATTCTGTAATTTTACTTTTTGACTAATTTTTCGGAAACGAGCGACCGTATAATATTTTGGTTTGCAGTTGTGGGTAGAGCATTTAAATACCTTTCTTTTGATGTGCATTTTGATTGGGTGGGAAATAGTTTTGAAAATACTACTTTTTTCGGCAAGGGTTAGCCCACGATTTTCTCGAAAAACTGAAAAAAAAATCATTTTTGTGATTTATGCATCAATTGAAAGGTGGGTCGATGCTCTGTATTTTAGTGAAAACCGCATCATGTTTGGAGGCTTGGTTGAGGAAATAGAGCAACCGAAAGATAATTTGTGATGAGCTGGGTCGAAATTCTGTAATTTTACTTTTTGACTAATTTTTCAGAAACGAGCGATCGTATAACATTTTGGTTTGCAGTTGTGGGTAGAGCATTTAAATACCTTTCTTTTGATGTGCAGTTGTGGGTAGAGCATTTAAATACCTTTCTTTTGATGTGCATTTTGATTGGGTGGGAAATAGTTTTGAAAATACTACTTTTTTCGGAAAGGGTTAGCCCACGATTTTCTCGAAAAACTGAAAAAAAATCATTTTTGAGATTTATGCATCAATTAAAAGGTGGGTCGATGCTCTGTATTTTAGTGAAAACCGCATCATGTTTGGAGGCTTGGTTGAGGAAATAGAGCAACCGAAAGATAATTTGTGATGAGCTGGGTCGAAATTCTGTAATTTTACTTTTTGACTAATTTTTCGGAAACGAGCGATCGTATAACATTTTGGTTTGCAGTTGTGGGTAGAGCATTTAAATACCTTTCTTTTGATGTGCATTTTGATTGGGTGGGAAATAGTTTTGAAAATACTACTTTTTTCGGCAAGGGTTAGCCCACGATTTTCTCGAAAAACTGAAAAAAAATCATTTTTGAGATTTATGCATCAATTGAAAGGTGCGTCGATGCTCTGTATTTTAGTGAAAACCGCATCATGTTTGGAGGTTTGGTTGAGGAAATAGAGCAACCGAAAGATAATTTGTGATGAGCTGGGTCGAAATTCTGTAATTTTACTTTTTGACTAATTTTTCGGAAACGAGAGATCGTATAACATTTTGGTTTGCAGTTGTGGGTAGAGCATTTAAATACCTTTCTTTTGATGTGCATTTTGATTGGGTGGGAAATATTTTTGCAAATACTACTTTTTTCGGCAAGGGTTAGCCCACGATTTTCTCGAAAAACTGAAAAAAAATCATTTTTGTGATTTATGCATCAATTGAAAGGTGGGTCGATGCTCTGTATTTTAGTGAAAACCGCATCATGTTTGGAGGCTTGGTTGAGGAAATAGAGCAACCGAAAGATAATTTGTGATGAGCTGGGTCGAAATTCTGTAATTTTACTTTTTGACTTATTTTTCGGAAACGAGCGATCGTATAACATTTTGGTTTGCAGTTGTGGGTAGAGCATTTAAATACCTTTCTTTTGATGTGCATTTTGATTGGGTGGGAAATAGTTTTGAAAATACTACTTTTTTCGGCAAGGGTTAGCCCACGATTTTCTCGAAAAACTGAAAAAAAATCATTTTTGTGATTTATGCATCAATTGAAAGGTGGGTCGATGCTCTGTATTTTAGTGAAAACCGCATCATGTTTGGAGGCTTGGTTGAGGAAATAGAGCAACCGAAAGATAATTTGTGATGAGCTGGGTCGAAATTCTGTAATTTTACTTTTTGACTTATTTTTCGGAAACGAGCGATCGTATAACATTTTGGTTTGCAGTTGTGGGTAGAGCATTTAAATACCTTTCTTTTGATGTGCATTTTGATTGGGTGGGAAATAGTTTTGAAAATACTACTTTTTTCGGAAAGGGTTAGCCCACGATTTTCTCGAAAAACTGAAAAAAAATCATTTTTGAGATTTATGCATCAATTAAAAGGTGGGTCGATGCTCTGTATTTTAGTGAAAACCGCATCATGTTTGGAGGCTTGGTTGAGGAAATAGAGCAACCGAAAGATAATTTGTGATGAGCTGGGTCGAAATTCTGTAATTTTACTTTTTGACAAATTTTTCGGAAACGAGCGATCGTATAACATTTTGGTTTGCAGTTGTGGGTAGAGCATTTAAATACCTTTCTTTTGATGTGCATTTTGATTGGGTGGGAAATAGTTTTGAAAATACTACTTTTTTCGGCAAGGGTTAGCCCACGATTTTCTCGAAAAACTGAAAAAAAATCATTTTTGAGATTTATGCATCAATTGAAAGGTGCGTCGATGCTCTGTATTTTAGTGAAAACCGCATCATGTTTGGAGGTTTGGTTGAGGAAATAGAGCAACCGAAAGATAATTTGTGATGAGCTGGGTCGAAATTCTGTAATTTTACTTTTTGACTAATTTTTCGGAAAAGAGAGATCGTATAACATTTTGGTTTGCAGTTGTTGGTAGAGCATTTAAATACCTTTCTTTTGATGTGCATTTTGATTGGGTTTGAAATAGTTTTGAAAATACTACTTTTTTCGGCAAGGGTTAGCCCACGATTTTCTTGAAAAACTGAAAAAAAATCATTTTTGTGATTTATGCATCAATTGAAAGCTGGGTCGATGCTCTGTATTTTAGTGAAAACCGCATCATGTTTGGAGGCTTGGTTGAGGAAATAGAGCAACCGAAAGATAATTTGTGATGAGCTGGGTCGAAATTCTGTAATTTTACTTTTTGACTAATTTTTCGGAAACGATAGATCGTATAACATTTTGGTTTGCAGTTGTGGGTAGAGCATTTAAATACCTTTCTTTTGATGTGCATTTTGATTGGGTGGGAAATATTTTTGCAAATACTACTTTTTTCGGCAAGGGTTAGCCCACGATTTTCTCGAAAAACTGAAAAAAAATCATTTTTGTGATTTATGCATCAATTGAAAGGTGGGTCGATGCTCTGTATTTTAGTGAAAACCGCATCATGTTTGGAGGCTTGGTTGAGGAAATAGAGCAACCGAAAGATAATTTGTGATGAGCTGGGTCGAAATTCTGTAATTTTACTTTTTGACTTATTTTTCGGAAACGAGCGATCGTATAACATTTTGGTTTGCAGTTGTGGGTAGAGCATTTAAATACCTTTCTTTTGATGTGCATTTTGATTGGGTGGGAAATAGTTTTGAAAATACTACTTTTTTCGGCAAGGGTTAGCCCACGATTTTCTCGAAAAACTGAAAAAAAAATCATTTTTGTGATTTATGTATCAATTGAAAGGTGGGTCGATGCTCTGTATTTTAGTGAAAACCGCATCATGTTTGGAGGCTTGGTTGAGGAAATAGAGCAACCGAAAGATAATTTGTGATGAGCTGGGTCGAAATTCTGTAATTTTACTTTTTGACTTATTTTTCGGAAACGAGCGATCGTATAACATTTTGGTTTGCAGTTGTGGGTAGAGCATTTAAATACCTTTCTTTTGATGTGCATTTTGATTGGGTGGGAAATAGTTTTGAAAATACTACTTTTTTCGGCAAGGGTTAGCCCACGATTTTCTCGAAAAACTGAAAAAAAAATCATTTTTGTGATTTATGCATCAATTGAAAGGTGGGTCGATGCTCTGTATTTTAGTGAAAACCGCATCATGTTTGGAGGCTTGGTTGAGGAAATAGAGCAACCGAAAGATAATTTGTGATGAGCTGGGTCGAAATTCTGTAATTTTACTTTTTGACTTATTTTTCGGAAACGAGCGATCGTATAACATTTTGGTTTGCAGTTGTGGGTAGAGCATTTAAATACCTTTCTTTTGATGTGCATTTTGATTGGGTGGGAAATAGTTTTGAAAATACTACTTTTTTCGGCAAGGGTTAGCCCACGATTTTCTCGAAAAACTGAAAAAAAATCATTTTTGAGATTTATGCATCAATTGAAAGGTGCGTCGATGCTCTGTATTTTAGTGAAAACCGCATCATGTTTGGAGGTTTGGTTGAGGAAATAGAGCAACCGAAAGATAATTTGTGATGAGCTGGGTCGAAATTCTGTAATTTTACTTTTTGACTAATTTTTCGGAAAAGAGAGATCGTATAACATTTTGGTTTGCAGTTGTTGGTAGAGCATTTAAATACCTTTCTTTTGATGTGCATTTTGATTGGGTGGGAAATAGTTTTGAAAATACTACTTTTTTCGGCAAGGGTTAGCCCACGATTTTCTTGAAAAACTGAAAAAAAATCATTTTTGTGATTTATGCATCAATTGAAAGCTGGGTCGATGCTCTGTATTTTAGTGAAAACCGCATCATGTTTGGAGGCTTGGTTGAGGAAATAGAGCAACCGAAAGATAATTTGTGATGAGCTGGGTCGAAATTCTGTAATTTTACTTTTTGACTAATTTTTCGGAAACGATAGATCGTATAACATTTTGGTTTGCAGTTGTGGGTAGAGCATTTAAATACCTTTCTTTTGATGTGCATTTTGATTGGGTGGGAAATATTTTTGCAAATACTACTTTTTTCGGCAAGGGTTAGCCCACGATTTTCTCGAAAAACTGAAAAAAAATCATTTTTGTGATTTATGCATCAATTGAAAGGTGGGTCGATGCTCTGTATTTTAGTGAAAATCGCATCATGTTTGGAGGCTTGGTTGAGGAAATAGAGCAACCGAAAGATAATTTGTGATGAGCTGGGTCGAAATTCTGTAATTTTACTTTTTGACTTATTTTTCGGAAACGAGCGATCGTATAACATTTTGGTTTGCAGTTGTGGGTAGAGCATTTAAATACCTTTCTTTTGATGTGCATTTTGATTGGGTGGGAAATAGTTTTGAAAATACTACTTTTTTCGGCAAGGGTTAGCCCACGATTTTCTCGAAAAACTGAAAAAAAAATCATTTTTGTGATTTATGCATCAATTGAAAGGTGGGTCGATTCTCTGTATTTTAGTGAAAACCGCATCATGTTTGGAGGCTTGGTTGAGGAAACAGAGCAACCGAAAGATAATTTGTGATGAGCTGGGTCGAAATTCTGTAATTTTACTTTTTGACTAATTTTTCGGAAACGAGCGATCGTATAACATTTTGGTTTGCACTTGTGGGTAGAGCATTTAAATACCTTTCTTTTGATGTGCATTTTGATTGGGTGGGAAATAGTTTTGAAAATACTACTTTTTTCGGCAAGGGTTAGCCCACGATTTTCTCGAAAAACTGAAAAAAAAATCATTTTTGTGATTTATGCATCAATTGAAAGGTGGGTCGATGCTCTGTATTTTAGTGAAAACCGCATCATGTTTGGAGGCTTGGTTGAGGAAATAGAGCAACCGAAAGATAATTTGTGATGAGCTGGGTCGAAATTCTGTAATTTTACTTTTTGACTAATTTTTCGGAAACGAGAGATCGTATAACATTTTGGTTTGCAGTTGTGGGTAGAGCATTTAAATACCTTTCTTTTGATGTGCATTTTGATTGGGTGGGAAATATTTTTGCAAATACTACTTTTTTCGGCAAGGGTTAGCCCACGATTTTCTCGAAAAACTGAAAAAAAATCATTTTTGTGATTTATGCATCAATTGAAAGGTGGGTCGATGCTCTGTATTTTAGTGAAAACCGCATCATGTTTGGAGGCTTGGTTGAGGAAATAGAGCAACCGAAAGATAATTTGTGATGAGCTGGGTCGAAATTCTGTAATTTTACTTTTTGACTAATTTTTCGGAAACGAGCGATCGTATAACATTTTGGTTTGCAGTTGTGGGTAGAGCATTTAAATACCTTTCTTTTGATGTGCATTTTGATTGGGTGGGAAATAGTTTTGAAAATACTACTTTTTTCGGCAAGGGTTAGCCCACGATTTTCTCGAAAAACTGAAAAAAAATCATTTTTGAGATTTATGCATCAATTGAAAGGTGGGTCGATGCTCTGTATTTTAGTGAAAACCGCATCATGTTTGGAGGCTTGGTTGAGGAAATAGAGCAACCGAAAGATAATTTGTGATGAGCTGGGTCGAAATTCTGTAATTTTACTTTTTGACTTATTTTTCGGAAACGAGCGATCGTATAACATTTTGGTTTGCAGTTGTGGGTAGAGCATTTAAATACCTTTCTTTTGATGTGCATTTTGATTGGGTGGGAAATAGTTTTGAAAATACTACTTTTTCGGCAAGGGTTAGCCCACGATTTTCTCGAAAAACTGAAAAAAATCAATTTGTGATTTATGCATCAATTGAAAGGTGGGTCGATGCTCTGTATTTTAGTGACAACCGCATCATGTTTGGAGGCTTGGTTGAGGAAATAGAGCAACCGAAAGATAATTTGTGATGAGCTGGGTCGAAATTCTGTAATTTTACTTTTTGACTAATTTTTCGGAAACGAGCGATCGTATAACATTTTGGTTTGCAGTTGTGGGTAGAGCATTTAAATACCTTTCTTTTGATGTGCATTTTGATTGGGTGGGAAATAGTTTTGAAAATACTACTTTTTTCGGCAAGGGTTAGCCCACGATTTTCTCGAAAAACTGAAAAAAAATCATTTTTGTGATTTATGCATCAATTGAAAGGTGGGTCGATGCTCTGTATTTTAGTGAAAACCGCATCATGTTTGGAGGCTTGGTTGAGGAAATAGAGCAACCGAAAGATAATTTGTGATGAGCTGGGTCGAAATTCTGTAATTTTACTTTTTGACTAATTTTTCAGAAACGAGCGATCGTATAACATTTTGGTTTGCAGTTGTGGGTAGAGCATTTAAATACCTTTCTTTTGATGTGCATTTTGATTGGGTGGGAAATAGTTTTGAAAATACTACTTTTTTCGGCAAGGGTTAGCCCACGATTTTCTCGAAAAACTGAAAAAAAATCATTTTTGAGATTTATGCATCAATTAAAAGGTGGGTCGATGCTCTGTATTTTAGTGAAAACCGCATCATGTTTGGAGGCTTGGTTGAGGAAATAGAGCAACCGAAAGATAATTTGTGATGAGCTGGGTCGAAATTCTGTAATTTTACTTTTTGACTAATTTTTCGGAAACGAGCGATCGTATAACATTTTGGTTTGCAGTTGTGGGTAGAGCATTTAAATACCTTTCTTTTGATGTGCATTTTGATTGGGTGGGAAATAGTTTTGAAAATACTACTTTTTTCGGCAAGGGTTAGCCCACGATTTTCTCGAAAAACTGAAAAAAAATCATTTTTGAGATTTATGCATCAATGGGTCGATGCTCTGTATTTTAGTGAAAACCGCATCATGTTTGGAGGTTTGGTTGAGGAAATAGAGCAACCGAAAGATAATTTGTGATGAGCTGGGTCGAAATTCTGTAATTTTACTTTTTGACTAATTTTTCGGAAAAGAGAGATCGTACAACATTTTGGTTTGCAGTTGTTGGTAGAGCATTTAAATACCTTTCTTTTGATGTGCATTTTGATTGGGTGGGAAATAGTTTTGAAAATACTACTTTTTTCGGCAAGGGTTAGCCCACGATTTTCTCGAAAAACTGAAAAAAAAATCATTTTTGTGATTTATGCATCAATTGAAAGGTGGGTCGATGCTCTGTATTTTAGTGAAAACCGCATCATGTTTGGAGGCTTGGTTGAGGAAATAGAGCAACCGAAAGATAATTTGTGATGAGCTGGGTCGAAATTCTGTAATTTTACTTTTTTACTAATTTTTCGGAAACAAGCGATCGTATAACATTTTGGTTTGCAGTTGTGGGTAGAGCATTTAAATACCTTTCTTTTGATGTGCATTTTGATTGGGTGGGAAATAGATTTGAAAATGCTACTTTTTCGGCAATGGGTTAGCCCACGATTTTCTCGAAAAACTGAAAAAAAATCATTTTTGTGTTTTATGCATCAATTGAAAGATTGTATTTATTATTTTATTTTAAATAGAGCAACCGAAAGATAATTTGTGATGAGCTGGGTCGAAATTCTGTAATTTTACTTTTTGACTAATTTTTCAGAAACGAGCGATCGTATAACATTTTGGTTTGCAGTTGTGGGTAGAGCATTTAAATACCTTTCTTTTGATGTGCATTTTGATTGGGTGGGAAATAGTTTTGAAAATACTACTTTTTTCGGAAAGGTTTAGCCCACGATTTTCTCGAAAAACTGAAAAAAAATCATTTTTGAGATTTATGCATCAATTAAAAGGTGGGTCGATGCTCTGTATTTTAGTGAAAACCGCATCATGTTTGGAGGCTTGGTTGAGGAAATAGAGCAACCGAAAGATAATTTGTGATGAGCTGGGTCGAAATTCTGTAATTTTACTTTTTGACTAATTTTTCGGAAACGAGCGATCGTATAACATTTTGGTTTGCAGTTGTGGGTAGAGCATTTAAATACCTTTCTTTTGATGTGCATTTTGATTGGGTGGGAAATAGTTTTGAAAATACTACTTTTTTCGGCAAGGGTTAGCCCACGATTTTCTCGAAAAACTGAAAAAAAATCATTTTTGTGATTTATGCATCAATTGAAAGGTGGGTCGATGCTCTGTATTTTAGTGAAAACCGCATCATGTTTGGAGGCTTGGTTGAGGAAATAGAGCAACCGAAAGATAATTTGTGATGAGCTGGGTCGAAATTCTGTAATTTTACTTTTTGAATAATTTTTCGGAAACGAGAGATCGTATAACATTTTGGTTTGCAGTTGTGGGTAGAGCATTTAAATACCTTTCTTTTGATGTGCATTTTGATTGGGTGGGAAATATTTTTGCAAATACTACTTTTTTCGGCAAAGGTTAGCCCACGATTTTCTCGAAAAACTGAAAAAAATCATTTTTGAGATTTATGCATCAATTGAAAGGTGGGTCGATGCTCTGTATTTTAGTGAAAACCGCATCATGTTTGGAGGCTTGGTTGAGGAAATAGAGCAACCGAAAGATAATTTGTGATGAGCTGGGTCGAAATTCTGTAATTTTACTTTTTGACTAATTTTTCGGAAACGAGCGATCGTATAACATTTTGGTTTGCAGTTGTGGGTAGAGCATTTAAATACCTTTCTTTTGATGTGCATTTTGATTGGGTGGGAAATAGTTTTGAAAATACTACTTTTTTCGGCAAGGGTTAGCCCACGATTTTCTCGAAAAACTGAAAAAAAAATCATTTTGAGATTTATGCATCAATTGAAAGGTGGGTCGATGCTCTGTATTTTAGTGAAAACAGCATCATGTTTGGAGGCTTGGTTGAGGAAATAGAGCAACCGAAAGATAATTTGTGATGAGCTGGGTCGAAATTCTGTAATTTTACTTTTTGACTTATTTTTCGGAAACGAGCGATCGTATAACATTTTGGTTTGCAGTTGTGGGTAGAGCATTTAAATACCTTTCTTTTGATGTGCATTTTGATTGGGTGGGAAATAGATTTGAAAATGCTACTTTTTCGGCAATGGGTTAGCCCACGATTTTCTCGAAAAACTGAAAAAAAATCATTTTTGTGATTTATGCATCAATTGAAAGGTGGGTCGATGCTCTGTATTTTAGTGAAAACTGCATCATGTTTGGAGGCTTGGTTGAGGAAATAGAGCAACCGAAAGATAATTTGTGATGAGCTGGGTCGAAATTCTGTAATTTTACTTTTTGACTAATTTTTCGGAAACGAGAGATCGTATAACATTTTGGTTTGCAGTTGTGGGTAGAGCATTTAAATACCTTTCTTTTGATGTGCATTTTGATTGGGTGGGAAATATTTTTGCAAATACTACTTTTTTCGGCAAGGGTTAGCCCACGATTTTCTCGAAAAAGTGAAAAAAAATCATTTTTGAGATTTATGCATCAATTAAAAGGTGGGTCGATGCTCTGTATTTTAGTGAAAACCGCATCATGTTTGGAGGCTTGGTTGAGGAAATAGAGCAACCGAAAGATAATTTGTGATGAGCTGGGTCGAAATTCTGTAATTTTACTTTTTGACTAATTTTTCGGAAACGAGCGATCGTATAACATTTTGGTTTGCAGTTGTGGGTAGAGCATTTAAATACCTTTCTTTTGATGTGCATTTTGATTGGGTGGGAAATAGTTTTGAAAATACTACTTTTTTCGGCAAGGGTTAGCCCACGATTTTCTCGAAAAACTGAAAAAAAATCATTTTTGAGATTTATGCATCAATTGAAAGGTGGGTCGATGCTCTGTATTTTAGTGAAAACCGCATCATGTTTGGAGGCTTGGTTGAGGAAATAGAGCAACCGAAAGATAATTTGTGATGAGCTGGGTCGAAATTCTGTAATTTTACTTTTTGACTTATTTTTCGGAAACGAGCGATCGTATAACATTTTGGTTTGCAGTTGTGGGTAGAGCATTTAAATACCTTTCTTTTGATGTGCATTTTGATTGGGTGGGAAATAGTTTTGAAAATACTACTTTTTCGGCAAGGGTTAGCCCACGATTTTCTCGAAAAACTGAAAAAAATCAATTTGTGATTTATGCATCAATTGAAAGGTGGGTCGATGCTCTGTATTTTAGTGACAACCGCATCATGTTTGGAGGCTTGGTTGAGGAAATAGAGCAACCGAAAGATAATTTGTGATGAGCTGGGTCGAAATTCTGTAATTTTACTTTTTGACTAATTTTTCGGAAACGAACGATCGTATAACATTTTGGTTTGCAGTTGTGGGTAGAGCATTTAAATACCTTTCTTTTGATGTGCATTTTGATTGGATGGGAAATAGTTTTGAAAATACTACTTTTTCGGCAATGGGTTAGCCCACGATTTTCTCGAAAAACTGAAAAAAAATCATTTTTGAGATTTATGCATCAATTAAAAGGTGGGTCGATGCTCTGTATTTTAGTGAAAACCGCATCATGTTTGGAGGCTTGGTTGAGGAAATAGAGCAACCGAAAGATAATTTGTGATGAGCTGGGTCGAAATTCTGTAATTTTACTTTTTGACTAATTTTTCGGAAACGAGCGATCGTATAACATTTTGGTTTGTAGTTGTGGGTAGAGCATTTAAATACCTTTCTTTTGATGTGCATTTTGATTGGGTGGGAAATAGTTTTGAAAATACTACTTTTTTGGCAATGGGTTAGCCCACGATTTTCTCGAAAAACTGAAAAAAAATCATTTTTGTGATTTATGCATCAATTGAAAGGTGGGTCGATGCTCTGTATTTTAGTGAAAACCGCATCATGTTTGGAGGCTTGGTTGAGGAAATAGAGCAACCGAAAGATAATTTGTGATGAGCTGGGTCGAAATTCTGTAATTTTACTTTTTGACTAATTTTTCGGAAACGAGCGATCGTATAACATTTTGGTTTGCAGTTGTGGGTAGAGCATTTAAATACCTTTCTTTTGATGTGCATTTTGATTGGGTGGGAAATAGTTTTGAAAATACTACTTTTTTCGGCAAGGGTTAGCCCACGATTTTCTCGAAAAACTGAAAAAAAATCATTTTTGAGATTTATGCATCAATTGAAAGGTGGGTCGATGCTCTGTATTTTAGTGAAAACCGCATCATGTTTGGAGGCTTGGTTGAGGAAATAGAGCAACCGAAAGATAATTTGTGATGAGCTGGGTCGAAATTCTGTAATTTTACTTTTTGACTAATTTTTCGGAAACAAGCGATCGTATAACATTTTGGTTTGCAGTTGTGGGTAGAGCATTTAAATACCTTTCTTTTGATGTGCATTTTGATTGGGTGGGAAATAGTTTTGAAAATACTACTTTTTTCGGCAAGGGTTAGCCCACGATTTTCTCGAAAAACTGAAAAAAAAATCATTTTTGAGATTTATGCATCAATTAAAAGGTGGGTCGATGCTCTGTATTTTAGTGAAAACCGCATCATGTTTGGAGGCTTGGTTGAGGAAATAGAGCAACCGAAAGATAATTTGTGATGAGCTGGGTCGAAATTCTGTAATTTTACTTTTTGACTAATTTTTCGGAAACGAGCGATCGTATAACATTTTGGTTTGCAGTTGTGGGTAGAGCATTTAAATACCTTTCTTTTGATGTGCATTTTGATTGGGTGGGAAATAGTTTTGAAAATACTACTTTTTTGGCAATGGGTTAGCCCGCGATTTTCTCGAAAAACTGAAAAAAAATCATTTTTGAGATTTATGCATCAATTGAAAGATGGGTCGATGCTCTGTATTTTAGTGAAAACCGCATCATGTTTGGAGGCTTGGTTGAGGAAATAGAGCAACCGAAAGATAATTTGTGATGAGCTGGGTCGAAATTCTGTAATTTTACTTTTTGATTAATTTTTCAGAAACGAGCGATCGTATAACATTTTGGTTTGCAGTTGTGGGTAGAGCATTTAAATACCTTTCTTTTGATGTGCATTTTGATTGGGTGGGAAATAGTTTTGAAAATACTACTTTTTTCGGAAAGGGTTAGCCCACGATTTTCTCGAAAAACTGAAAAAAAAATCATTTTTGAGATTTATGCATCAATTAAAAGGTGGGTCGATGCTCTGTATTTTAGTGAAAACCGCATCATGTTTGGAGGTTTGGTTGAGGAAATAGAGCAACCGAAAGATAATTTGTGATGAGCTGGGTCGAAATTCTGTAATTTTACTTTTTGACTAATTTTTCGGAAAAGAGAGATCGTATAACATTTTGGTTTGCAGTTGTTGGTAGAGCATTTAAATACCTTTCTTTTGATGTGCATTTTGATTGGGTGGGAAATAGTTTTGAAAATACTACTTTTTTCGGCAAAGGTTAGCCCACGATTTTCTCGAAAAACTGAAAAAAAAATCATTTTTGTGATTTATGCATCAATTGAAAGGTGGGTCGATGCTCTGTATTTTAGTGAAAACCGCATCATGTTTGGAGGCTTGGTTGAGGAAATAGAGCAACCGAAAGATAATTTGTGATGAGCTGGGTCGAAATTCTGTAATTTTACTTTTTGACTAATTTTTCGGAAACGAGAGATCGTATAACATTTTGGTTTGCAGTTGTGGGTAGAGCATTTAAATACCTTTCTTTTGATGTGCATTTTGATTGGGTGGGAAATATTTTTGCAAATACTACTTTTTTCGGCAAGGGTTAGCCCACGATTTTCTCGAAAAACTGAAAAAATATCATTTTTGAGATTTATGCATCAATTGAAAGGTGGGTCGATGCTCTGTATTTTAGTGAAAACCGCATCATGTTTGGAGGCTTGGTTGAGGAAATAGAGCAACCGAAAGATAATTTGTGATGAGCTGGGTCGAAATTCTGTAATTTTACTTTTTGACTAATAAACGAGCGATCGTATAACATTTTGGTTTGCAGTTGTGGGTAGAGCATTTAAATACCTTTCTTTTGATGTGCATTTTGATTGGGTGGGAAATAGTTTTGAAAATACTACTTTTTTCGGCAAGGGTTAGCCCACGATTTTCTCGAAAAACTGAAAAAAAAATCATTTTGAGATTTATGCATCAATTGAAAGGTGGGTCGATGCTCTGTATTTTAGTGAAAACAGCATCATGTTTGGAGGCTTGGTTGAGGAAATAGAGCAACCGAAAGATAATTTGTGATGAGCTCTGTCGAAATTCTGTAATTTTACTTTTTGACTTATTTTTCGGAAACGAGCGATCGTATAACATTTTGGTTTGCAGTTGTGGGTAGAGCATTTAAATACCTTTCTTTTGATGTGCATTTTGATTGGGTGGGAAATAGATTTGAAAATGCTACTTTTTCGGCAATGGGTTAGCCCACGATTTTCTCGAAAAACTGAAAAAAAAAATCATTTTTGTGATTTATGCATCAATTGAAAGGTGGGTCGATGCTCTGTATTTTAGTGAAAACCGCATCATGTTTGGAGGCTTGGTTGAGGAAATAGAGCAACCGAAAGATAATTTGTGATGAGCTGGGTCGAAATTCTGTAATTTTACTTTTTGACTAATTTTTCGGAAACGAGAGATCGTATAACATTTTGGTTTGCAGTTGTGGGTAGAGCATTTAAATACCTTTCTTTTGATGTGCATTTTGATTGGGTGGGAAATATTTTTGCAAATACTACTTTTTTCGGCAAGGGTTAGCCCACGATTTTCTCGAAAAACTGAAAAAAAATCATTTTTGAGATTTATGCATCAATTAAAAGGTGGGTCGATGCTCTGTATTTTAGTGAAAACCGCATCATGTTTGGAGGCTTGGTTGAGGAAATAGAGCAACCGAAAGATAATTTGTGATGAGCTGGGTCGAAATTCTGTAATTTTACTTTTTGACTAATTTTTCGGAAACGAGCGATCGTATAACATTTTGGTTTGCAGTTGTGGGTAGAGCATTTAAATACCTTTCTTTTGATGTGCATTTTGATTGGGTGGGAAATAGTTTTGAAAATACTACTTTTTTCGGCAAGGGTTAGCCCACGATTTTCTCGAAAAACTGAAAAAAAAATCATTTTTGAGATTTATGCATCAATTGAAAGGTGGGTCGATGCTCTGTATTTTAGTGAAAACCGCATCATGTTTGGAGGCTTGGTTGAGGAAATAGAGCAACCGAAAGATAATTTGTGATGAGCTGGGTCGAAATTCTGTAATTTTACTTTTTGACTTATTTTTCGGAAACGAGCGATCGTATAACATTTTGGTTTGCAGTTGTGGGTAGAGCATTTAAATACCTTTCTTTTGATGTGCATTTTGATTGGGTGGGAAATAGTTTTGAAAATACTACTTTTTCGGCAAGGGTTAGCCCACGATTTTCTCGAAAAACTGAAAAAAATCAATTTGTGATTTATGCATCAATTGAAAGGTGGGTCGATGCTCTGTATTTTAGTGAAAACCGCATCATGTTTGGAGGCTTGGTTGAGGAAATAGAGCAACCGAAAGATAATTTGTGATGAGCTGGGTCGAAATTCTGTAATTTTACTTTTTGACTAATTTTTCGGAAACGAGCGATCGTATAACATTTTGGTTTGCAGTTGTGGGTAGAGCATTTAAATACCTTTCTTTTGATGTGCATTTTGATTGGGTGGGAAATAGTTTTGAAAATACTACTTTTTTCGGAAAGGGTTAGCCCACGATTTTCTCGAAAAACTGAAAAAAAATCATTTTTGAGATTTATGCATCAATTAAAAGGTGGGTCGATGCTCTGTATTTTAGTGAAAACCGCATCATGTTTGGAGGCTTGGTTGAGGAAATAGAGCAACCGAAAGATAATTTGTGATGAGCTGGGTCGAAATTCTGTAATTTTACTTTTTGACTAATTTTTCGGAAACGAGCGATCGTATAACATTTTGGTTTGTAGTTGTGGGTAGAGCATTTAAATACCTTTCTTTTGATGTGCATTTTGATTGGGTGGGAAATAGTTTTGAAAATACTACTTTTTTGGCAATGGGTTAGCCCACGATTTTCTCGAAAAACTGAAAAAAAAATCATTTTTGTGATTTATGCATCAATTGAAAGGTGGGTCGATGCTCTGTATTTTAGTGAAACCCGCATCATGTTTGGAGGCTTGGTTGAGGAAATAGAGCAACCGAAAGATAATTTGTGATGAGCTGGGTCGAAATTCTGTATTTTTACTTTTTGACTAATTTTTCGGAAACGAGCGATTGTATAACATTTTGGTTTGCAGTTGTGGGTAGAGCATTTAAATACCTTTCTTTTGATGTGCATTTTGATTGGGTGGGAAATAGTTTTGAAAATACTACTTTTTTCGGCAAGGGTTAGCCCACGATTTTCTCGAAAAACTGAAAAAAAAATCATTTTTGAGATTTATGCATCAATTGAAAGGTGGGTCGATGCTCTGTATTTTAGTGAAAACCGCATCATGTTTGGAGGCTTGGTTGAGGAAATAGAGCAAACCGAAAGATAATTTGTGATGAGCTGGGTCGAAATTCTGTAATTTTACTTTTTGACTAATTTTTCGGAAACAAGCGATCGTATAACATTTTGGTTTGCAGTTGTGGGTAGAGCATTTAAATACCTTTCTTTTGATGTGCATTTTGATTGGGTGGGAAATAGTTTTGAAAATACTACTTTTTTCGGCAAGGGTTAGCCCACGATTTTCTCGAAAAACTGAAAAAAAAATCATTTTTGAGATTTATGCATCAATTAAAAGGTGGGTCGATGCTCTGTATTTTAGTGAAAACCGCATCATGTTTGGAGGCTTGGTTGAGGAAATAGAGCAACCGAAAGATAATTTGTGATGAGCTGGGTCGAAATTCTGTAATTTTACTTTTTGACTAATTTTTCGGAAACGAGCGATCGTATAACATTTTGGTTTGCAGTTGTGGGTAGAGCATTTAAATACCTTTCTTTTGATGTGCATTTTTGATTGGGTGGGAAATAGTTTTGAAAATACTACTTTTTTGGCAATGGGTTAGCCCGCGATTTTCTCGAAAAACTGAAAAAAATCATTTTTGAGATTTATGCATCAATTGAAAGCTGGGTCGATGCTCTGTATTTTAGTGAAAACCGCATCATGTTTGGAGGCTTGGTTGAGGAAATAGAGCAACCGAAAGATAATTTGTGATGAGCTGGGTCGAAATTCTGTAATTTTACTTTTTGACTAATTTTTCGGAAACGAGCGATCGTATAACATTTTGGTTTGCAGTTGTGGGTAGAGCATTTAAATACCTTTCTTTTGATGTGCATTTTGATTGGGTGGGAAATAGTTTTGAAAATACTACTTTTTTCGGCAAGGGTTAGCCCACGATTTTCACGAAAAACTGAAAAAAAAATCATTTTTGTGATTTATGCATCAATTGAAAGGTGGGTCGATGCTCTGTATTTAAGTGAAAACCGCATCATGTTTGGAGGCTTGGTTGAGGAAATAGAGCAACCGAAAGATAATTTGTGATGAGCTGGATCGAAATTCTGTAATTTTACTTTTTTGACTAATTTTTCGGAAAAGAGAGATCGTATAACATTTTGGTTTGCAGTTGTTGGTAGAGCATTTAAATACTTTTCTTTTGATGTGCATTTTGATTGGGTGGGAAATAGTTTTGAAAATACTACTTTTTTCGGCAAGGGTTAGCCCACGATTTTCTCGAAAAACTGAAAAAAAATCATTTTTGTGATTTATGCATCAATTGAAAGGTGGGTCGATGCTCTGTATTTTAGTGAAAACCGCATCATGTTTGGAGGCTTGGTTGAGGAAATAGAGCAACCAAAAGATAATTTGTGATGAGCTGGGTCGAAATTCTGTAATTTTACTTTTTGACTAATTTTTCGGAAAAGAGAGATCGTATAACATTTTGGTTTGCAGTTGTGGGTAGAGCATTTAAATACCTTTCTTTTGATGTGCATTTTGATTGGGTGGGAAATAGTTTTGAAAATACTACTTTTTCGGCAATGGGTTAGCCCACGATTTTCTCGAAAAACTGAAAAAAAATAATTTTTGAGATTTATGCATCAATTGAAAGGTGGGTCGATGCTCTGTATTTTAGTGAAAACCGCATCATGTTTGGAGGCTTGGTTGAGGAAATAGAGCAACCGAAAGATAATTTGTGATGAGCTAGGTCGAAATTCTGTAATTTTACTTTTTGACTAATTTTTCGGAAACGAGCGATCGTATAACATTTTGGTTTGCAGTTGTGGGTAGAGCATTTAAATACCTTTCTTTTGATGTGCATTTTGATTGGGTGGGAAATAGTTTTGAAAATACTACTTTTTTCGGCAAGGGTTAGCCCACGATTTTCTCGAAAAACTGAAAAAAAATCATTTTTGAGATTTATGCATCAATTGAAAGGTGGGTCGATGCTCTGTATTTTAGTGAAAACCGCATCATGTTTGGAGGCTTGGTTGAGGAAATAGAGCAACCGAAAGATAATTTGTGATGAGCTGGGTCGAAATTCTGTAATTTTACTTTTTGACTAATTTTTCGGAAACGAGCGATCGTATAACATTTTGGTTTGCAGTTGTGGGTAGAGCATTTAAATACCTTTCTTTTGATGTGCATTTTGATTGGGTGGGAAATAGTTTTGAAAATACTACTTTTTTGGCAATGGGTTAGCCCACGATTTTCACGAAAAACTGAAAAAAAATCATTTTTGAGATTTATGCATCAATTGAAAGGTGGGTCGATGCTCTGTATTTTAGTGAAAACCGCATCATGTTTGGAGGCTTGGTTGAGGAAATAGAGCAACCGAAAGATAATTTGTGATGAGCTGGGTCGAAATTCTGTAATTTTACTTTTTGACTAATTTTTCGGAAACGAGCGATAGTGTAACATTTTGGTTTGCAGTTGTGGGTAGAGCATTTAAATACCTTTCTTTTGATGTGTATTTTGATTGGTTGGGAAATAATTTTGAAAATACTACTTTTTTCGGCAAGGGTTAGCCCACGATTTTCTCGAAAAACTGAAAAAAAATCATTTTTGTGATTTATGCATCAATTGAAAGGTGGGTCGATGCTCTGTATTTTAGTGAAAACCGCATCATGTTTGGAGGCTTGGTTGAGGAAATAGAGCAATCGAAAGATAATTTGTGATGAGCTGGGTCGAAATTCTGTAATTTTACTTTTTGACTAATTTTTCGGAAACGAGCGATTGTATAACATTTTGGTTTGCAGTTGTGGGTAGAGCATTTAAATACCTTTCTTTTGATGTGTATTTTGATTGGTTGGGAAATAATTTTGAAAATACTACTTTTTTCGGCAAGGGTTAGCCCACGATTTTCTCGAAAAACTGAAAAAAAAATCATTTTTGTGATTTATGCATCAATTGAAAGGTGGGTCGATGCTCTGTATTTTAGTGAAAACCGCATCATGTTTGGAGGCTTGGTTGAGGAAATAGAGCAACCGAAAGATAATTTGTGATGAGCTGGGTCGAAATTCTGTAATTTTACTTTTTGACTAATTTTTCGGAAACGAGCGATCGTATAACATTTTGGTTTGCAGTTGTGGGTAGAGCATTTAAATATCTTTCTTTTGATGTGCATTTTGATTGCGTGGGAAATAGTTTTGAAAATACTACTTTTTCGGCAATGGGTTAGCCCACGATTTTCTCGAAAAACTGAAAAAAAAAAATCATTTTTGTGATTTATGCATCAATTGAAAGGTGGGTCGATGCTCTGTATTTTAGTGAAAACCGCATCATGTTTGGAGGCTTGGTTGAGGAAATAGAGCAACCGAAAGATAATTTGTGATGAGCTGGGTCGAAATTCTATAATTTTACTTTTTGACTAATTTTTCGGAAACGAGCGATCGTATAACATTTTGGTTTGCAGTTGTGGGTAGAGCATTTAAATACCTTTCTTTTGATGTGCATTTTGATTGGGTGGAAAATAGTTTTGAAAATACTACTTTTTCGGCAAGGGTTAGCCCACGATTTTCTCGAAAAACTGAAAAAAATCAATTTGTGATTTATGCATCAATTGAAAGGCGGGTCGATGCTCTGTATTTTAGTGACAACCGCATCATGTTTGGAGGCTTGGTTGAGGAAATAGAGCAACCGAAAGATAATTTGTGATGAGCTGGGTCGAAATTCTATAATTTTACTTTTTGACTAATTTTTCGGAAACGAGCGATCGTATAACATTTTGGTTTGCAGTTGTGGGTAGAGCATTTAAATACCTTTCTTTTGATGTGCATTTTGATTGGATGGGAAATAGTTTTGAAAATACTACTTTTTCGGCAATGGGCTAGCCCACGATTTTCTCGAAAAACTGAAAAAAAAAATCATTTTTGAGATTTATGCATCAATTAAAAGGTGGGTCGATGCTCTGTATTTTAGTGAAAACCGCATCATGTTTGGAGGCTTGGTTGAGGAAATAGAGCAACCGAAAGATAATTTGTGATGAGCTGGGTCGAAATTCTGTAATTTTACTTTTTGACTAATTTTTCGGAAACGAGCGATCGTATAACATTTTGGTTTGTAGTTGTGGGTAGAGCATTTAAATACCTTTCTTTTGATGTGCATTTTGATTGGGTGGGAAATAGTTTTGAAAATACTACTTTTTTGGCAATGGGTTAGCCCACGATTTTCTCGAAAAACTGAAAAAAAATCATTTTTGTGATTTATGCATCAATTGAAAGGTGGGTCGATGCTCTGTATTTTAGTGAAAACCGCATCATGTTTGGAGGCTTGGTTGAGGAAATAGAGCAACCGAAAGATAATTTGTGATGAGCTGGGTCGAAATTCTGTAATTTTACTTTTTGACTAATTTTTCGGAAACGAGCGATCGTATAACATTTTGGTTTGCAGTTGTGGGTAGAGCATTTAAATACCTTTCTTTTGATGTGCATTTTGATTGGGTGGGAAATAGTTTTGAAAATACTACTTTTTTCGGCAAGGGTTAGCCCACGATTTTCTCGAAAAACTGAAAAAAAAAATCATTTTTGAGATTTATGCATCAATTAAAAGGTGGGTCGATGCTCTGTATTTTAGTGAAAACCGCATCATGTTTGGAGGCTTGGTTGAGGAAATAGAGCAACCGAAAGATAATTTGTGATGAGCTGGGTCGAAATTCTGTAATTTTACTTTTTGACTAATTTTTCGGAAACGAGCGATCGTATAACATTTTGGTTTGCAGTTGTGGGTAGAGCATTTAAATACCTTTCTTTTGATGTGCATTTTGATTGGGTGGGAAATAGTTTTGAAAATACTACTTTTTTGGCAATGGGTTAGCCCGCGATTTTCTCGAAAAACTGAAAAAAAATCATTTTTGAGATTTATGCATCAATTGAAAGCTGGGTCGATGCTCTGTATTTTAGTGAAAACCGCATCATGTTTGGAAGCTTGGTTGAGGAAATAGAGCAACCGAAAGATAATTTGTGATGAGCTGGGTCGAAATTCTGTAATTTTACTTTTTGACTAATTTTTCGGAAACGAGCGATCGTATAACATTTTGGTTTGCAGTTGTGGGTAGAGCATTTAAATACCTTTCTTTTGATGTGCATTTTGATTGGGTGGGAAATAGTTTTGAAAATACTACTTTTTTCGGCAAGGGTTAGCCCACGATTTTCACGAAAAACTGAAAAAAAATAATTTTTGCGATTTATGCATCAATTGAAAGGTGGGTCGATGCTCTGTATTTAAGTGAAAACCGCATCATGTTTGGAGGCTTGGTTGAGGAAATAGAGCAACCGAAAGATAATTTGTGATGAGCTGGATCGAAATTCTGTAATTTTACTTTTTGACTAATTTTTCGGAAAAGAGAGATCGTATAACATTTTGGTTTGCAGTTGTTGGTAGAGCATTTAAATACTTTTCTTTTGATGTGCATTTTGATTGGGTGGGAAATAGTTTTGAAAATACTACTTTTTTCGGCAAGGGTTAGCCCACGATTTTCTCGAAAAACTGAAAAAAAAATCATTTTTGAGATTTATGCATCAATTGAAAGGTGGGTCGATGCTCTGTATTTTAGTGAAAACCGCATCATGTTTGGAGGCTTGGTTGAGGAAATAGAGCAACCGAAAGATAATTTGTGATGAGCTGGGTCGAAATTCTGTAATTTTACTTTTTGACTAATTTTTCGGAAAAGAGAGATCGTATAACATTTTGGTTTGCAGTTGTGGGTAGAGCATTTAAATACCTTTCTTTTGATGTGCATTTTGATTGGGTGGGAAATAGTTTTGAAAATACTACTTTTTCGGCAATGGGTTAGCCCACGATTTTCTCGAAAAACTGAAAAAAAATAATTTTTGAGATTTATGCATCAATTGAAAGGTGGGTCGATGCTCTGTATTTTAGTGAAAACCGCATCATGTTTGGAGGCTTGGTTGAGGAAATAGAGCAACCGAAAGATAATTTGTGATGAGCTGGGTCGAAATTCTGTAATTTTACTTTTTGACTAATTTTTCGGAAACGAGCGATCGTATAACATTTTGGTTTGCAGTTGTGGGTAGAGCATTTAAATACCTTTCTTTTGATGTGCATTTTGATTGGGTGGGAAATAGTTTTGAAAATACTACTTTTTTCGGCAAGGGTTAGCCCACGATTTTCTCGAAAAACTGAAAAAAAATCATTTTTGAGATTTATGCATCAATTGAAAGGTGGGTCGATGCTCTGTATTTTAGTGAAAACCGCATCATGTTTGGAGGCTTGGTTGAGGAAATAGAGCAACCGAAAGATAATTTGTGATGAGCTGGGTCGAAATTCTGTAATTTTACTTTTTGACTAATTTTTCGGAAACGAGCGATCGTATAACATTTTGGTTTGCAGTTGTGGGGTAGAGCATTTAAATACCTTTCTTTTGATGTGCATTTTGATTGGGTGGGAAATAGTTTTGAAAATACTACTTTTTTGGCAATGGGTTAGCCCACGATTTTCACGAAAAACTGAAAAAAAATCATTTCTGTGATTTATGCATCAATTGAAAGGTGGGTCGATGCTCTGTATTTTAGTGAAAACCGCATCATGTTTGGAGGCTTGGTTGAGGAAATAGAGCAACCGAAAGATAATTTGTGATGAGCTGGGTCGAAATTCTGTAATTTTACTTTTTGACTAATTTTTCGGAAACGAGCGATCGTGTAACATTTTGGTTTGCAGTTGTGGGTAGAGCATTTAAATACCTTTCTTTTGATGTGTATTTTGATTGGTTGGGATATAATTTTGAAAATACTACTTTTTTCGGCAAGGGTTAGCCCACGATTTTCTCGAAAAACTGAAAAAAATCATTTTTGTGATTTATGCATCAATTGAAAGGTGGGTCGATGCTCTGTATTTTAGTGAAAACCGCATCATGTTTGGAGGCTTGGTTGAGGAAATAGAGCAATCGAAAGATAATTTGTGATGAGCTGGGTCGAAATTCTGTAATTTTACTTTTTGACTAATTTTTCGGGAACGAGCGATTGTATAACATTTTGGTTTGCAGTTGTGGGTAGAGCATTTAAATACCTTTCTTTTGATGTGTATTTTGATTGGTTGGGAAATAATTTTGAAAATACTACTTTTTTCGGCAAGGGTTAGCCCACGATTTTCTCGAAAAACTGAAAAAAAATCATTTTTGTGATTTATGCATCAATTGAAAGGTGGGTCGATGCTCTGTATTTTAGTGAAAACCGCATCATGTTTGGAGGCTTGGTTGAGGAAATAGAGCAACCGAAAGATAATTTGTGATGAGCTGGGTCGAAATTCTGTAATTTTACTTTTTGACTAATTTTTCGGAAACGAGCGATCGTATAACATTTTGGTTTGCAGTTGTGGGTAGAGCATTTAAATATCTTTCTTTTGATGTGCATTTTGATTGCGTGGGAAATAGTTTTGAAAATACTACTTTTTCGGCAATGGGTTAGCCCACGATTTTCTCGAAAAACTGAAAAAAAAAAAATCATTTTTGTGATTTATGCATCAATTGAAAGGTGGGTCGATGCTCTGTATTTTAGTGAAAACCGCATCATGTTTGGAGGCTTGGTTGAGGAAATAGAGCAACCGAAAGATAATTTGTGATGAGCTGGGTCGAAATTCTGTAATTTTACTTTTTGACTAATTTTTCGGAAACGAGCGATCGTATAACATTTTGGTTTGCAGTTGTGGGTAGAGCATTTAAATACCTTTCTTTTGATGTGCATTTTGATTGGGTGGAAAATAGTTTTGAAAATACTACTTTTTCGGCAATGGGTTAGCCCACGATTTTCTCGAAAAACTGAAAAAAAATCGTTTTTGTGATTTATGCATCAATTGAATGGTGGGTCGATGCTCTGTATTTTAGTGAAAACCGCATCATGTTTGGAGGCTTGGTTGAGGAAATAGAGCAACCGAAAGATAATTTGTGATGAGCTGGGTCGAAATTCTGTAATTTTACTTTTTGACTAATTTTTCGGAAAAGAGAGATCGTATAACATTTTGGTTTGCAGTTGTGGGTAGAGCATTTAAATACCTTTCTTTTGATGTGCATTTTGATTGGGTGGGAAATAGTTTTGAAAATACTACTTTTTCGGCAATGGGTTAGCCCACGATTTTCTCGAAAAACTAAAAAAAAATCATTTTTGAGATTTATGCATCAATTGAAAGGTGGGTCGATGCTCTGTATTTTAGTGAAAACCGCATCATGTTTGGAGGCTTGGTTGAGGAAATAGAGCAACCGAAAGATAATTTGTGATGAGCTGGGTCGAAATTCTGTAATTTTACTTTTTGACTAATTTTTCGGAAACGAGCGATCGTATAACATTTTGGTTTGCAGTTGTGGGTAGAGCATTTAAATACCTTTCTTTTGATGTGCATTTTGATTGGGTGGGAAATAGTTTTGAAAATACTACTTTTTTCGGCAAGGGTTAGCCCACGATTTTCTCGAAAAACTGAAAAAAAATCATTTTTGTGATTTATGCATCAATTGAAAGGTGGGTCGATGCTCTGTATTTTAGTGAAAACCGCATCATGTTTGGAGGCTTGGTTGAGGAAATAGAGCAACCGAAAGATAATTTGTGATGAGCTGGGTCGAAATTCTGTAATTTTACTTTTTGACTAATTTTTCGGAAACGAGCGATCGTATAACATTTTGGTTTGCAGTTGTGGGTAGAGCATTTAAATACCTTTCTTTGGATGTGCATTTTGATTGGGTGGGAAATAGTTTTGAAAATACTACTTTTTTCGGCAAGGGTTAGCCCACGATTTTCTCGAAAAACTGAAAAAAAAATCATTTTTGTGATTTATGCATCAATTGAAAGGTGGGCCGATGCTCTGTATTTTAGTGAAAACCGCATCATGTTTGGAGGCTTGGTTGAGGAAATAGAGCAACCGAAAGATAATTTGTGATGAGCTGGGTCGAAATTCTGTAATTTTACTTTTTGACTAATTTTTCGGAAAAGAGAGATCGTATAACATTTCGGTTTGCAGTTGTGGGTAGAGCATTTAAATACCTTTCTTTTGATGTGTATTTTGATTGGTTGGGAAATAATTTTGAAAATACTACTTTTTTCGGCAAGGGTTAGCCCACGATTTTCTCGAAAAACTGAAAAAAAATCATTTTTGTGATTTATGCATCAATTGAAAGGTGGGTCGATGCTCTGTATTTTAGTGAAAACCGCATCATGTTTGGAGGCTTGGTTGAGGAAATAGAGCAACCGAAAGATAATTTGTGATGAGCTGGGTCGAAATTCTGTAATTTTACTTTTTGACTAATTTTTCGGAAACCAGCGATCGTATAACGTTTTGGTTTGCAGTTGTGGGTAGAGCTTTTAAATACCTTTCTTTTGATGTGCATTTTGATTGGGTGGGAAATAGTTTTTAAAATACTACTTTTTCGGCAATGGGTTAGCCCACGATTTTCTCGAAAAACTGAAAAAAAATCATTTTTGAGATTTATGCATCAATTGAAAGGTGGGTCGATGCTCTGTATTTTAGTGAAAACCGCATCATGTTTGGAGGCTTGGTTGAGGAAATAGAGCAACCGAAAGATAATTTGTGATGAGCTGGGTCGAAATTCTGTAATTTTACTTTTTGACTAATTTTTCGGAAACGAGCGATCGTATAACATTTTGGTTTGCAGTTGTGGGTAGAGCATTTAAATACCTTTCTTTTGATGTGCATTTTGATTGGGTGGGAAATAGTTTTGAAAATACTACTTTTTTCGGCAAGGGTTAGCCCACGATTTTCTCGAAAAACTGAAATAAATTCATTTTTGTGATTTATGCATCAATTGAAAGGTGGGTCGATGCTCTGTATTTTAGTGAAAACCGCATCATGTTTGGAGGCTTGGTTGAGGAAATAGAGCAACCGAAAGATAATTTGTGATGAGCTGGGTCGAAATTCTGTAATTTTACTTTTTGACTAATTTTTCGGAAACGAGCGATCGTATAACATTTTGGTTTGCAGTTGTGGGTAGAGCATTTAAATACCTTTCTTTTTATGTGTATTTTGATTGGTTGGGAAATAATTTTGAAAATACTACTTTTTTCGGCAAGGGTTAGCCCACGATTTTCTCGAAAAACTGAAAAAAAATCATTTTTGTGATTTATGCATCAATTGAAAGGTGGGTCGATGCTCTGTATTTTAGTGAAAACCGCATCATGTTTGGAGGCTTGGTTGAGGAAATAGAGCAACCGAAAGATAATTTGTGATGAGCTGGGTCGAAATTCTGTAATTTTACTTTTTGACTAATTTTTCGGAAACGAGCGATCGTATAACATTTTGGTTTGCAGTTGTGGGTAGAGCATTTAAATACCTTTCTTTTGATGTGCATTTTGATTGGGTGGGAAATAGTTTTGAAAATACTACTTTTTCGGCAAGGGTTAGCCCACGATTTTCTCGAAAAACTGAAAAAAAATCATTTTTGTGATTTATGCATCAATTGAAAGGTGGGTCGATGCTCTGTATTTTAGTGAAAACCGCATCATGTTTGGAGGCTTGGTTGAGGAAATAGAGCAACCGAAAGATAATTTGTGATGAGCTGGGTCGAAATTCTGTAATTTTACTTTTTGACTAATTTTTCGGAAACGAGCGATCGTATAACATTTTGGTTTGCAGTTGTGGGTAGAGCATTTAAATACCTTTCTTTTGATATGCATTTTGATTGGGTGGGAAATAGTTTTGAAAATACTACTTTTTTCGGCAAGGGTTAGCCCACGATTTTCTCGAAAAACTGAAAAAAAAATCATTTTTGAGATTTATGCATCAATTGAAAGGTGGGTCGATGCTCTGTATTTTAGAGAAAACCGCATCATGTTTGGAGGCTTGGTTGAGGAAATAGAGCAACCGAAAGATAATTTGTGATGAGCTGGGTCGAAATTCTGTAATTTTACTTTTTGAATAATTTTTCGGAAACGAGCGATCGTATAACATTTTGGTTTGCAGTTGTGGGTAGAGCATTTAAATACCTTTCTTTTGATGTGCATTTTGATTGGGTTTGAAATAGTTTTGAAAATACTACTTTTTCGGCAATGGGTTAGCCCACGATTTTCTCGAAAAACTGAAAAAAAATCATTTTTGTGATTTATGCATCAATTAAAAGGTGGGTCGATGCTCTGTATTTTAGTGAAAACCGCATCATGTTTGGAGGCTTGGTTGAGGAAATAGAGCAACCGAAAGATAATTTGTGATATTTTCTCGAAAAACTGAAAAAAAAATCATTTTTGTGATTTATGCATCAATTGAAAGGTGGGTCGATGCTCTGTATTTTAGTGAAAACCGCATCATGTTTGGAGGCTTGGTTGAGGAAATAGAGCAACCGAAAGATAATTTGTGATGAGCTGGGTCGAAATTCTGTAATTTTACTTTTTGACTAATTTTTCGGAAACGAGCGATCGTATAACATTTTGGTTTGTAGTTGTGGGTAGAGCATTTAAATACCTTTCTTTTGATGTGCATTTTGATTGGGTGGGAAATAGTTTTGAAAATACTACTTTTTTCGGCAAGGGTTAGCCCACGATTTTATCGAAAAACTGAAAAAAAAATCATTTTTGTGATTTATGCATCAATTGAAAGGTGGGTCGATGCTCTGTATTTTAGTGAAAACCGCATCATGTTTGGAGGCTTGGTTGAGGAAATAGAGCAACCGAAAGATAATTTGTGATGAGCTGGGTCGAAATTCTGTAATTTTACTTTTTGACTAATTTTTCGGAAACGAGCGATCGTATAACATTTTGGTTTGCAGTTGTGGGTAGAGCATTTAAATACCTTTCTTTGGATGTGCATTTTGATTGGGTGGGAAATAGTTTTGAAAATACTACTTTTTTCGGCAAGGGTTAGCCCACGATTTTCTCGAAAAACTTAAAAAAAATCATTTTTGTGATTGATGCATCAATTGAAAGGTGGGTCGATGCTCTGTATTTTAGTGAAAACCGCATCATGTTTGGAGGCTTGGTTGAGGAAATAGAGCAACCGAAAGATAATTTGTGATGAGCTGGGTCGAAATTCTGTAATTTTACTTTTTGACTAATTTTTCGGAAAAGAGAGATCGTATAACATTTTGGTTTGCAGTTGTGGGTAGAGCATTTAAATACCTTTCTTTTGATGTGCATTTTGATTGGGTGGGAAATAGTTTTGCAAATACTACTTTTTTCGGCAAGGGTTAGCCCACGATTTTCTCGAAAAACTGAAAAAAAATCATTTTTGTGATTTATGCATCAATTGAAAGGTGGGTCGATGCTCTGTGTTTTAGTGAAAACCGCATCATGTTTGGAGGCTTGGTTGAGGAAATAGAGCAACCGAAAGATAATTTGTGATGAGCTGGGTCGAAATTCTGTAATTTTACTTTTTGACTAATTTTTCGGAAACGAGCGATCGTATAACATTTTGGTTTGCAGTTGTGGGTAGAGCATTTAAATACCTTTCTTTTGATGTGTATTTTGATTGGGTGGGAAATAGATTTGAAAATGCTACTTTTTCGGCAATGGGTTAGCCCACGATTTTCTCGAAAAACTGAAAAAAAATCATTTTTGTGATTTATGCATCAATTGAAAGGTGGGTCGATGCTCTGTATTTTAGTGAAAACCGCATCATGTTTGGAGGCTTTGTTGAGGAAATAGAGCGACCGAAAGATAATTTGTGATGAGCTGGGTCGAAATTCTGTAATTTTACTTTTTGACTAATTTTTCGGAAAAGAGCGATCGTATAACATTTTGGTTTGCAGTTGTGGGTAGAGCATTTAAATACCTTTCTTTTGATGTGCATTTTGATTGGGTGGGAAATAGTTTTGAAAATACTACTTTTTCGGCAAGGGTTAGCCCACGATTTTCTCAAAAAACTGAAAAAAAATCATTTTTGTGATTTATGCATCAATTGAAAGGTGGGTCAATGCTCTGTATTTTAGTGAAAACCGCATCATGTTTGGAGGCTTGGTTGAGGAAATAGAGCAACCGAAAGATAATTTGTGATGAGCTGGGTCGAAATTCTGTAATTTTACTTTTTGACTAATTTTTCGGAAAAGAGAGATCGTATAACATTTTGGTTTGCAGTTGTGGGTAGAGCATTTAAATACCTTTCTTTTGATGTGCATTTTGATTGGGTGGGAAATAGTTTTGCAAATACTACTTTTTTCGGCAAGGGTTAGCCCACGATTTTCTCGAAAAACTGAAAAAAAATCATTTTTGTGATTTATGCATCAATTGAAAGGTGGGTCGATGCTCTGTGTTTTAGTGAAAACCGCATCATGTTTGGAGGCTTGGTTGAGGAAATAGAGCAACCGAAAGATAATTTGTGATGAGCTGGGTCGAAATTCTGTAATTTTACTTTTTGACTAATTTTTCGGAAACGAGCGATCGTATAACATTTTGGTTTGCAGTTGTGGGTAGAGCATTTAAATACCTTTCTTTTGATGTGCATTTTGATTGGGTGGGAAATAGATTTGAAAATGCTACTTTTTCGGCAATGGGTTAGCCCACGATTTTCTCGAAAAACTGAAAAAAAATCATTTTTGTGATTTATGCATCAATTGAAAGGTGGGTCGATGCTCTGTATTTTAGTGAAAACCGCATCATGTTTGGAGGCTTGGTTGAGGAAATAGAGCAACCGAAAGATAATTTGTGATGAGCTGGGTCGAAATTCTGTAATTTTACTTTTTGACTAATTTTTCGGAAACGAGCGATCGTATAACAGTTTGGTTTGCAGTTGTGGGTAGAGCATTTAAATACCTTTCTTTTGATGTGCATTTTGATTGGGTGGGAAATAGATTTGAAAATGCTACTTTTTTGGCAATGGGTTAGCCCACGATTTTCTCGAAAAACTGAAAAAAATCATTTTTGTGATTTATGCATCAATTGAAAGGTGGGTCGATGCTTTGTATTTTAGTGAAAACCGCATCATGTTTGGAGGCTTGGTTGAGGAAATAGAGCAACCGAAAGATAATTTGTGATGAGCTGGGTCGAAATTCTGTAATTTTACTTTTTGACTAATTTTTCGGAAACGAGCGATCGTGTAACATTTTGGTTTGCAGTTGTGGGTAGAGCATTTAAATATCTTTCTTTTGATGTGCATTTTGATTGGGTGGGAAATAGTTTTGAAAATACTACTTTTTCGGCAAGGGTTAGCCCACGATTTTCTCGAAAAACTGAAAAAAAAATCATTTTTGTGATTTATGCATCAATTGAAAGCTGGGTCGATGCTCTGTATTTTAGTGAAAACCGCATCATGTTTGGAGGCTTGGTTGAGGAAATAGAGCAACCGAAAGATAATTTGTGATGAGCTGGGTCGAAATTCTGTAATTTTACTTTTTGACTAATTTTTCGGAAAAGAGCGATCGTATAACATTTTGGTTTGCAGTTGTGGGTAGAGCATTTAAATACCTTTCTTTTGATGTGTATTTTGATTGGGTGGGAAATAGTTTTGAAAATACTACTTTTTTCGGCAAGGGTTAGCCCACGATTTTCTCGAAAAACTGAAAAAAAATCATTTTTGTGATTTATGCATCAATTGAAAGGTGGGTCAATGCTCTGTGTTTTAGTGAAAACCGCATCATGTTTGGAGGCTTGGTTGAGGAAATAGAGCAACCGAAAGATAATTTGTGATGAGCTGGGTCGAAATTCTGTAATTTTACTTTTTGACTAATTTTTCGGAAAAGAGAGATCGGATAACATTTTGGTTTGCAGTTGTGGGTAGAGCATTTAAATACCTTTCTTTTGATGTGCATTTTGATTGGGTGGGAAATAGTTTTGAAAATACTACTTTTTTCGGCAAGGGTTAGCCCACGATTTTCTCGAAAAACTTAAAAAAAATCATTTTTGTGATTGATGCATCAATTGAAAGGTGGGTCGATGCTCTGTATTTTAGTGAAAACCGCATCATGTTTGGAGGCTTGGTTGAGGAAATAGAGCAACCGAAAGATAATTTGTGATGAGCTGGGTCGAAATTCTGTAATTTTACTTTTTGACTAATTTTTCGGAAACGAGCGATCGTATAACATTTTGGTTTGCAGTTGTGGGTAGAGCATTTAAATACCTTTCTTTTGATGTGCATTTTGATTGGGTGGGAAATAGTTTTGAAAATACTACATTTTTCGGCAAGGGTTAGCCCACGATTTTCTCGAAAAACTGAAAAAAAATCATTTTTGTGATTTATGCATCAATTGAAAGGTGGGTCGATGCTATGTATTTTAGTGAAAACCGCATCATGTTTGGAGGCTTGGTTGAGGAAATAGAGCAACCGAAAGATAATTTGTGATGAGCTGGGTCGAAATTCTGTAATTTTACTTTTTGACTAATTTTTCGGAAACGAGCGATCGTATAACATTTTGGTTTGCAGTTGTGGGTAGAGCATTTAAATACCTTTCTTTTGATGTGCATTTTGATTGGGTGGGAAATAGTTTTGAAAATACTACTTTTTTCGGCAAGGTTTAGCCCACGATTTTCTCGAAAAACTTAAAAAAAATCATTTTTGTGATTGATGCATCAATTGAAAGGTGGGTCGATGCTCTGTATTTTAGTGAAAACCGCACCATGTTTGGAGGCTTGGTTGAGGAAATAGAGCAACCGAAAGATAATTTGTGATGAGCTGGGTCGAAATTCTGCAATTTTACTTTTTGACTAATTTTTCGGAAACGAGCGATCGTATAACATTTTGGTTTGCAGTTGTGGGTAGAGCATTTAAATACCTTTCTTTTGATGTGCATTTTGATTGGGTGGGAAATAGTTTTGAAAATACTACTTTTTTCGGCAAGGGTTAGCCCACGATTTTCTCGAAAAACTGAAAAAAATCATTTTTGAGATTTATGCATCAATTGAAAGGTGGGTCGATGCTCTGTATTTTAGTGAAAACCGCATCATGTTTGCAGGCTTGGTTGAGGAAATAGAGCAACCGAAAGATAATTTGTGATGAGCTGGGTCGAAATTCTGTAATTTTACTTTTTGACTAATTTTTCGGAAAAGAGAGATCGTATAACATTTTGTTTTGCAGTTGTGGGTAGAGCATTTAAATACCTTTCTTTTGATGTGCATTTTGATTGGGTGGGAAATAGTTTTGAAAATACTACTTTTTCGGCAATGGGTTAGCCCACGATTTTCTCGAAAAACTGAAAAAAAAATCATTTTTGTGATTTATGCATCAATTGAAAGGTGGGTCGATGCTCTGTATTTTAGTGAAAACCGCATCATGTTTGGAGGCTTGGTTGAGGAAATAGAGCAACCGAAAGATAATTTGTGATGAGCTGGGTCGAAATTCTGTAATTTTACTTTTTGACTAATTTTTCGGAAACGAGCGATCGTATAACATTTTGGTTTGCAGTTGTGGGTAGAGCATTTAAATACCTTTCTTTTGATGTGCATTTTGATTGGGTGGGAAATAGTTTTGAAAATACTACTTTTTTCGGCAAGGTTTAGCCCACGATTTTCTTGAAAAACTTAAAAAAAATCATTTTTGTGATTGATGCATCAATTGAAAGGTGGGTCGATGCTCTGTATTTTAGTGAAAACCGCACCATGTTTGGAGGCTTGGTTGAGGAAATAGAGCAACCGAAAGATAATTTGTGATGAGCTGGGTCGAAATTCTGTAATTTTACTTTTTGACTAATTTTTCGGAAACGAGCGATCGTATAACATTTTGGTTTGCAGTTGTGGGTAGAGCATTTAAATACCTTTCTTTTGATGTGCATTTTGATTGGGTGGGAAATAGTTTTGAAAATACTACTTTTTTCGGCAAGGTTTAGCCCACGATTTTCTCGAAAAACTTAAAAAAAATCATTTTTGTGATTGATGCATCAATTGAAAGGTGGGTCGATGCTCTGTATTTTAGTGAAAACCGCACCATGTTTGGAGGCTTGGTTGAGGAAATAGAGCAACCGAAAGATAATTTGTGATGAGCTGGGTCGAAATTCTGTAATTTTACTTTTTGACTAATTTTTCGGAAAAGAGAGATCGTATAACATTTTGTTTTGCAGTTGTGGGTAGAGCATTTAAATACCTTTCTTTTGATGTGCATTTTGATTGGGTGGGAAATAGTTTTGAAAATACTACTTTTTCGGCAATGGGTTAGCCCACGATTTTCTCGAAAAACTGAAAAAAAAATCATTTTTGAGATTTATGCATCAATTGAAAGGTGGGTCGATGCTCTGTATTTTAGTGAAAACCGCATCATGTTTGGAGGCTTGGTTGAGGAAATAGAGCAACCGAAAGATAATTTGTGATGAGCTGGGTCGAAATTCTGTAATTTTACTTTTTGACTAATTTTTCGGGAACGAGCGATTGTATAACATTTTGGTTTGCAGTTGTGGGTAGAGCATTTAAATACCTTTCTTTTGATGTGCATTTTGATTGGGTGGGAAATAGTTTTGAAAATACTACTTTTTCGGCAATGGGTTAGCCCACGATTTTCTCGAAAAACTGAAAAAAAAATCATTTTTGAGATTTATGCATCAATTGAAAGGTGGGTCGATGCTCTGTATTTTAGTGAAAACCGCATCATGTTTGGAGGCTTGGTTGAGGAAATAGAGCAACCGAAAGATAATTTGTGATGAGCTGGGTCGAAATTCTGTAATTTTACTTTTTGACTAATTTTTCGGAAACGAGCGATAGTATAACAGTTTGGTTTGCAGTTGTGGGTAGAGCATTTAAATACCTTTCTTTTGATGTGCATTTTGATTGGGTGGGAAATAGATTTGAAAATGCTACTTTTTTGGCAATGGGTTAGCCCACGATTTTCTCGAAAAACTGAAAAAAATCATTTTTGTGATTTATGCATCAATTGAAAGGTGGGTCGATGCTTTGTATTTTAGTGAAAACCGCATCATGTTTGGAGGCTTGGTTGAGGAAATAGAGCAACCGAAAGATAATTTGTGATGAGCTGGGTCGAAATTCTGTAATTTTACTTTTTGACTAATTTTTCGGAAACGAGCGATCGTATAACATTTTGGTTTGCAGTTGTGGGTAGAGCATTTAAATATCTTTCTTTTGATGTGCATTTTGATTGGGTGGGAAATAGTTTTGAAAATACTACTTTTTCGGCAAGGGTTAGCCCACGATTTTCTCGAAAAACTGAAAAAAAAATCATTTTTGTGATTTATGCATCAATTGAAAGCTGGGTCGATGCTCTGTATTTTAGTGAAAACCGCATCATGTTTGGAGGCTTGGTTGAGGAAATAGAGCAACCGAAAGATAATTTGTGATGAGCTGGGTCGAAATTCTGTAATTTTACTTTTTGACTAATTTTTCGGAAAAGAGCGATCGTATAACATTTTGGTTTGCAGTTGTGGGTAGAGCATTTAAATACCTTTCTTTTGATGTGTATTTTGATTGGGTGGGAAATAGTTTTGAAAATACTACTTTTTTCGGCAAGGGTTAGCCCACGATTTTCTCGAAAAACTGAAAAAAAATCATTTTTGTGATTTATGCATCAATTGAAAGGTGGGTCGATGCTCTGTATTTTAGTGAAAACCGCATCATGTTTGGAGGCTTGGTTGAGGAAATAGAGCAACCGAAAGATAATTTGTGATGAGCTGGGTCGAAATTCTGTAATTTTACTTTTTGACTAATTTTTCGGAAACGAGCGATCGTATAACATTTTGGTTTGCAGTTGTGGGTAGAGCATAATACCTTTCTTTTGATGTGCATTTTGATTGGGTGGGAAATAGATTTGAAAATGCTACTTTTTCGGCAATGGGTTAGCCCACGATTTTCTCGAAAAACTGAAAAAAAAAATCATTTTTGTGATTTATGCATCAATTGAAAGGTGGGTCGATGCTCTGTATTTTAGTGAAAACCGCATCATGTTTGGAGGCTTGGTTGAGGAAATAGAGCAACCGAAAGATAATTTGTGATGAGCTGGGTCGAAATTCTGTAATTTTACTTTTTGACTAATTTTTCGGAAACGAGCGATCGTATAACATTTTGGTTTGCAGTTGTGGGTAGAGCATTTAAATACCTTTCTTTTGATGTGCATTTTGATTGGGTGGGAAATAGATTTGAAAATGCTACTTTTTCGGCAATGGGTTAGCCCACGATTTTCTCGAAAAACTGAAAAAAAAAATCATTTTTGTGATTTATGCATCAATTGAAAGGTGGGTCGATGCTCTGTATTTTAGTGAAAACCGCATCATGTTTGGAGGCTTGGTTGAGGAAATAGAGCAACCGAAAGATAATTTGTGATGAGCTGGGTCGAAATTCTGTAATTTTACTTTTTGACTAATTTTTCGGAAACGAGCGATCGTATAACATTTTGGTTTGCAGTTGTGGGTAGAGCATTTAAATACCTTTCTTTTGATGTGCATTTTGATTGGGTGGGAAATAGTTTTGAAAATACTACTTTTTCGGCAATGGGTTAGCCCACGATTTTCTCGAAAAACTGAAAAAAAAAAATCATTTTTGTGATTTATGCATCAATTGAAAGGTGGGCCGATGCTCTGTATTTTAGTGAAAACCGCATCATGTTTGGAGGGCTTGGTTGAGGAAATAGAGCAACCGAAAGTTAATTTGTGATGAGCTGGGTCGAAATTCTGTAATTTTACTTTTTGACTAATTTTTCGGAAACAAGCGATCGTATAACATTTTGGTTTGCAGTTGTGGGTAGAGCATTTAAATACCTTTCTTTTGATGTGCATTTTGATTGGGTGGGAAATAGTTTTGAAAATACTACTTTTTTCGGCAATGGGTTAGCCCACGATTTTCTCGAAAAACTGAAAAAAAATCATTTTTGAGATTTTATGCATCAATTGAAAGGTGGGTCGATGCTTTGTATTTTAGTGAAAACCGCATCATGTTTGGAGGGCTTGGTTGAGGAAATAGAGCAACCGAAAGATAATTTGTGATGAGCTGGGTCGAAATTCTGTAATTTTACTTTTTGACTAATTTTTCGGAAACGAGCGATCGTATAACATTTTGGTTTGCAGTTGTGGGTAGAGCATTTAAATATCTTTCTTTTGATGTGCATTTTGATTGGGTGGGAAATAGTTTTGAAAATACTACTTTTTCGGCAAGGGTTAGCCCACGATTTTCTCGAAAAACTGAAAAAAAAAATCATTTTTGTGATTTATGCATCAATTGAAAGCTGGGTCGATGCTCTGTATTTTAGTGAAAACCGCATCATGTTTGGAGGCTTGGTTGAGGAAATAGAGCAACCGAAAGATAATTTGTGATGAGCTGGGTCGAAATTCTGTAATTTTACTTTTTGACTAATTTTTCGGAAAAGAGCGATCGTATAACATTTTGGTTTGCAGTCGTGGGTAGAGCATTTAAATACCTTTCTTTTGATGTGTATTTTGATTGGGTGGGAAATAGTTTTGAAAATACTACTTTTTTCGGCAAGGGTTAGCCCACGATTTTCTCGAAAAACTGAAAAAAAATCATTTTTGTGATTTATGCATCAATTGAAAGGTGGGTCGATGCTCTGTATTTTAGTGAAAACCGCATCATGTTTGGAGGCTTGGTTGAGGAAATAGAGCAACCGAAAGATAATTTGTGATGAGCTGGGTCGAAATTCTGTAATTTTACTTTTTGACTAATTTTTTCGGAAACGAGCGATCGTATAACATTTTGGTTTGCAGTTGTGGGTAGAGCATTTAAATACCTTTCTTTTGATGTGCATTTTGATTGGGGTGGGAAATAGTTTTGAAAATACTACTTTTTTCGGCAAGGGTTAGCCCACGATTTTCTCGAAAAACTGAAAAAAAATCATTTTTGTGATTTATGCATCAATTGAAAGGTGGGTCGAAGCTCTGTATTTTAGTGAAAACCGCATCATGTTTGGAGGCTTGGTTGAGCAAATAGAGCAACCGAAAGATAATTTGTGATGAGCTGGGTCGAAATTCTGTAATTTTACTTTTTGACTAATTTTTCGGGAAACGAGAAATTGTATAACATTTTGGTTTGCAGTTGTGGGGTAGAGCATTTAAATACCTTTCTTTTGATGTGCATTTTGATTGGGTGGGAAATAGATTTGAAAATGCTACTTTTTCGGCAATGGGTTAGCCCACGATTTTCTCGAAAAACCGAAAAAAAAATCATTTTTGTGATTTATGCATCAATTGAAAGGTGGGTCGATGCTCTGTATTTTAGTGAAAACCGCATCATGTTTGGAGGCTTGGTTGAGGAAATAGAGCAACCGAAAAATAATTTGTGATGAGCTGGGTCGAAATTCTGTAATTTTACTTTTTGACTAATTTTTCGGAAACGAGAGATCGTATAACATTTTGGTTTGCAGTTGTGGGTAGAGCATTTAAATACCTTTCTTTTGATGTGCATTTTGATTGGGTGGGAAATAGTTTTGAAAATACTACTTTTTCGGCAATGGGTTAGCCCACGATTTTCTCGAAAAACTGAAAAAAAAAATCATTTTTGTGATTTATGCATCAATTGAAAGGTGGGTCGATGCTCTGTATTTTAGTGAAAACCGCATCATGTTTGGAGGCTTGGTTGAGGAAATAGAGCAACCGAAAGTTAATTTGTGATGAGCTGGGTCGAAATTCTGTAATTTTACTTTTTGACTAATTTTTCGGAAACAAGCGATCGTATAACATTTTGGTTTGCAGTTGTGGGTAGAGCATTTAAATACCTTTCTTTTGATGTGCATTTTGATTGGGTGGGAAATAGTTTTGAAAATACTACTTTTTTCGGCAAGGGTTAGCCCACGATTTTCTCGAAAAAACTGAAAAAAAAAACATTTTTTGAGATTTATGCATCAATTGAAAGGTGGGTCGATGCTCTGTATTTTAGTGAAAACCGCATCATGTTTGGAGGCTTGGTTGAGGAAATAGAGCAACCGAAAGATAATTTGTGATGAGCTGGGTCGAAACTCTGTAATTTTACTTTTTGACCTAATTTTTCGGAAACGAGCGATCGTATAACATTTTGGTTTGCAGTTGTGGGTAGAGCATTTAAATACCTTTCTTTTGATGTGCATTTTGATTGGGTGGGAAATAGTTTTGAAAATACTACTTTTTTCGGCAATGGGTTAGCCCACGATTTTCTCGAAAAACTGAAAAAAAATCATTTTTGTGATTTATGCATCAATTGAAAGGTGGGTCGATGCTCTGTATTTTAGTGAAAACCGCATCATGTTTGGAGGCTTGGTTGAGGAAATAGAGCAACCGAAAGATAATTTGTGATGAGCTGGGTCGAAATTCTGTAATTTTACTTTTTGACTAATTTTTCGGAAACGAGCGATCGTATAACATTTTGGTTTGCAGTTGTGGGGTAGAGCATTTAAATACCTTTCTTTTGATGTGCATTTTGATTGGGTGGGAAATAGTTTTGAAAATACTACTTTTTTCGGCAAGGGTTAGCCCAAGATTTTCTCGAAAAACTGAAAAAAAAAATCATTTTTGTGATTTATGCATCAATTGAAAGGTGGGTCGATGCTCTGTATTTTAGTGAAAAACCGCATCATGTTTGGAGGCTTGGTTGAGGAAATAGAGCAACCGAAAGATAATTTGTGATGAGCTGGGTCGAAACTCTGTAATTTTACTTTTTGACTAATTTTTCGGAAACGAGCGATCGTATAACATTTTGGTTTGCAGTTGTGGGTAGAGCATTTAAATACCTTTCTTTTGATGTGCATTTTGATTGGGTGGGAAATAGTTTTGAAAATACTACTTTTTTCGGCAAGGGTTAGCCCACGATTTTCTCGAAAAACTGAAAAAAAATCATTTTTGTGATTTATGCATCAATTGAAAGGTGGGTCGATGCTCTGTATTTTAGTGAAAACCGCATCATGTTTGGAGGCTTGGTTGAGGAAATAGAGCAACCGAAAGATAATTTGTGATGAGCTGGGTCGAAATTCTGTAATTTTACTTTTTGACTAATTTTTCGGAAACGAGCGATCGTATAACATTTTGGTTTGCAGTTGTGGGTAGAGCATTTAAATACCTTTCTTTTGATGTGCATTTTGATTGGGTGGGAAATAGTTTTGAAAATACTACTTTTTTCGGCAAGGGTTAGCCCACGATTTTCTCGAAAAACTGAAAAAAAAATCATTTTTGTGATTTATGCATCAATTGAAAGGTGGGTCGATGCTCTGTATTTTAGTGAAAACCGCATCATGTTTGGAGGCTTGGTTGAGGAAATAGAGCAACCGAAAGATAATTTGTGATGAGCTGGGGTCGAAATTCTGTAATTTTACTTTTTGACTAATTTTTCGGAAACGAGCGATCGTATAACATTTTGGTTTGCAGTTGTGGGTTAGAGCATTTAAATACCTTTCTTTTGATGTGCATTTTGATTGGGTGGGAAATAGTTTTGAAAATACTACTTTTTTCGGCAAGGGTTAGCCCACGATTTTCTCGAAAAACTGAAAAAAAAAAATCATTTTTGTGATTTATGCATCAATTGAAAGGTGGGTCGATGCTCTGTATTTTAGTGAAAACCGCATCATGTTTGGAGGCTTGGTTGAGGAAATAGAGCAACCGAAAGATAATTTGTGATGAGCTGGGTCGAAATTCTGTAATTTTTACTTTTTGACTAATTTTTCAGAAACGAGCGATCGTATAACATTTTGGTTTGCAGTTGTGGGTAGAGCATTTAAATACCTTTCTTTTGATGTGCATTTTAATTGGGTGGGAAATAGTTTTGAAAATACTACTTTATTCGGCAAGGGTTAGCCCACGATTTTCTCGAAAAACTGAAAAAAAAAATCATTTTTGAGATTTATGCATCAATTAAAAGGTGGGTCGATGCTCTGTATTTTAGTGAAAACCGCATCATGTTTGGAGGCTTGGTTGAGGAAATAGAGTAACCGAAAGATAATTTGTGATGAGCTGGGTCGAAATTCTGTAATTTTACTTTTTGACTAATTTTTCGGAAACGAGCGATCGTATAACATTTTGGTTTGCAGTTGTGGGTAGAGCATTTAAATACCTTTCTTTTGATGTGCATTTTGATTGGGTGGGAAATAGTTTTGAAAATACTACTTTTTCGGCAATGGGTTAGCCCACGATTTTCTCGAAAAACTGAAAAAAAAATCATTTTTGAGATTTATGCATCAATTGAAAGGTGGGTCGATGCTCTGTATTTTAGTGAAAACCGCATCATGTTTGGAGGCTTGGTTGAGGAAATAGAGCAACCGAAAGATAATTTGTGATGAGCTGGGTCGAAATTCTGTAATTTTACTTTTTGACTAATTTTTCGGAAACGAGCGATCGTATAACATTTTGGTTTGCAGTTGTGGGTAGAGCATTTAAATACCTTTCTTTTGATGTGCATTTTGATTGGGTGGGAAATAGATTTGAAAATGCTACTTTTTTCGGCAATGGGTTAGCCCACGATTTTCTCGAAAAACTGAAAAAAAATCATTTTTGTGATTTATGCATCAATTGAAAGGTGGGTCGATGCTCTGTATTTTAGTGAAAACCGCATCATGTTTGGAGGCTTGGTTGAGGAAATAGAGCAACCGAAAGATAATTTGTGATGAGCTGGGGTCGAAATTCTGTAATTTTACTTTTTGACTAATTTTTCGGAAACGAGCGATCGTATAACATTTTGGTTTGCAGTTGTGGGTAGAGCATTTAAATACCTTTCTTTTGATGTGCATTTTGATTGGGTGGGAAATAGTTTTGAAAATACTACTTTTTTCCGGCAAGGGTTAGCCCACGATTTTCTCGAAAAACTGAAAAAAATCATTTTTGTGATTTATGCATCAATTGAAAGGTGGGTCGATGCTCTGTATTTTAGTGGAAACCGCAACATGTTTGGAGGCTTGGTTGAGGAAATAGAGCAACCGAAAGATAATTTGTGATGAGCTGGGTCGAAATTCTGTAATTTTACTTTTTGACTAATTTTTCGGAAACGAGCGATCGTATAACATTTTTGTTTGCAGTTGTGGGTAGAGCATTTAAATACCTTTCTTTTGATGTGCATTTTGATTGGGTGGGAAATAGTTTTGAAAATACTACTTTTTTCGGCAAGGGTTAGCCCACGATTTTCTCGAAAAACTTAGAAAAAATCATTTTTGTGATTGATGCATCAATTGAAAGGTGGGTCGATGCTTTGTATTTTAGTGAAAACCGCATCATGTTTGGAGGCTTGGTTGAGGAAATAGAGCAACCGAAAGATAATTTGTGATGAGCTGGGTCGAAATTCTGTAATTTTACTTTTTGACTAATTTTTCGGAAACGAGCGATCGTATAACATTTGGTTTGCAGTTGTGGGTAGAGCATTTAAATACCTTTCTTTTGATGTGCATTTTGATTGGGTGGGAAATAGTTTTGAAAATACTACTTTTTTCGGCAAGGGTTAGCCCACGATTTTCTCGAAAAACTGAAAAAAAAATCATTTTTGTGATTTATGCATCAATTGAAAGGTGGGTCGATGCTCTGTATTTTAGTGAAAACCGCATCATGTTTGGAGGCTTGGTTGAGGAAATAGAGCAACCGAAAGATAATTTGTGATGAGCTGGGTCGAAATTCTGTAATTTTACTTTTTGACTAATTTTTCAGAAACGAGCGATCGTATAACATTTTGGTTTGCAGTTGTGGGGTAGAGCATTTAAATACCTTTCTTTTGATGTGCATTTTGATTGGGTGGGAAATAGTTTTGAAAATACTACTTTTTTCCGCAAGGGTTAGCCCACGATTTTCTCGAAAAACTGAAAAAAAAAATCATTTTTGAGATTTATGCATCAATTAAAAGGTGGGTCGATGCTCTGTATTTTAGTGAAAACCGCATCATGTTTGGAGGCTTGGTTGAGGAAATAGAGTAACCGAAAGATAATTTGTGATGAGCTGGGTCGAAATTCTGTAATTTTACTTTTTGACTAATTTTTCGGAAACGAGCGATCGTATAACATTTTGGTTTGCAGTTGTGGGTAGAGCATTAAAATACCTTTCTTTTGATGTGCATTTTGATTGGGTGGGAAATAGTTTTGAAAATACTACTTTTTCGGCAATGGGTTAGCCCACGATTTTCTCGAAAAACTGAAAAAAATCATTTTTGAGATTTATGCATCAATTGAAAGGTGGGTCGATGCTCTGTATTTTAGTGAAAACCGCATCATGTTTTGGAGGCTTGGTTGAGGAAATAGAGCAACCGAAAGATAATTTGTGATGAGCTGGGTCGAAATTCTGTAATTTTACTTTTTGACTAATTTTTCGGAAACGAGCGATCGTATAACATTTTGGTTTGCAGTTGTGGGTAGAGCATTTAAATACCTTTCTTTTGATGTGCATTTTGATTGGGTGGGAAATAGATTTGAAAATGCTACTTTTTCGGCAATGGGTTAGCCCACGATTTTCTCGAAAAACTGAAAAAAAAATCATTTTTGTGATTTATGCATCAATTGAAAGGTGGGTCGATGCTCTGTATTTTAGTGAAAACCGCATCATGTTTGGAGGCTTGGTTGAGGAAATAGAGCAACCGAAAGATAATTTGTGATGAGCTGGGTCGAAATTCTGTAATTTTACTTTTTGACTAATTTTTCGGAAACGAGCGATCGTATAACATTTTGGTTTGCAGTTGTGGGTAGAGCATTTAAATACCTTTCTTTTGATGTGCATTTTGATTGGGTGGGAAATAGTTTTGAAAATACTACTTTTTCCGGCAAGGGTTAGCCCACGATTTTCTCGAAAAACTGAAAAAAAATCATTTTTGTGATTTATGCATCAATTGAAAGGTGGGTCGATGCTCTGTATTTTAGTGGAAACCGCAACATGTTTGGAGGCTTGGTTGAGGAAATAGAGCAACCGAAAGATAATTTGTGATGAGCTGGGTCGAAATTCTATAATTTTACTTTTTGACTAATTTTTCGGAAACGAGCGATCGTATAACATTTTGGTTTGCAGTTGTGGGTAGAGCATTTAAATACCTTTCTTTTGATGTGCATTTTGATTGGGTGGGAAATAGTTTTGAAAATACTACTTTTTTCGGCAAGGGTTAGCCCACGATTTTCTCGAAAAACTTAGAAAAAATCATTTTTGTGATTGATGCATCAATTGAAAGGTGGGTCGATGCTTTGTATTTTAGTGAAAACCGCATCATGTTTGGAGGCTTGGTTGAGGAAATAGAGCAACCGAAAGATAATTTGTGATGAGCTGGGTCGAAATTCTGTAATTTTACTTTTTGACTAATTTTTCGGAAACGAGCGATCGTATAACATTTTGGTTTGCAGTTGTGGGTAGAGCATTTAAATACCTTTCTTTTGATGTGTATTTTGATTGGTTGGGAAATAATTTTGAAAATACTACTTTTTTCGGCAAGGGTTAGCCCACGATTTTCTCGAAAAACTGAAAAAAAAAATCATTTTTGTGATTTATGCATCAATTGAAAGGTGGGTCGATGCTCTGTATTTTAGTGAAAACCGCATCATGTTTGGAGGCTTGGTTGAGGAAATAGAGCAACCGAAAGATAATTTGTGATGAGCTGGGTCGAAATTCTGTAATTTTACTTTTTGACTAATTTTTCGGAAACGAGCGATCGTATAACATTTTGGTTTGGAGTTGTGGGTAGAGCATTTAAATACCTTTCTTTTGATGTGCATTTTGATTGGGTGGGAAATAGTTTTGAAAATACTACTTTTTTTCGGCAAGGGTTAGCCCACGATTTTCTCGAAAAACTGAAAAAAAAATCATTTTTGAGATTTATGCATCAATTGAAAGGTGGGGTCGATGCTCTGTATTTTAGTGACAACCGCATCATGTTTGGAGGCTTGGTTGAGGAAATAGAGCAACCGAAAGATAATTTGTGATGAGCTGGGTCGAAATTCTGTAATTTTACTTTTTGACTAATTTTTCGGAAACGAGCGATCGTATAACATTTTGGTTTGCAGTTGTGGGTAGAGCATTTAAATACCTTTCTTTTGATGTGCATTTTGATTAAGTGGGAAATAGTTTTGAAAATACTACTTTTTTCGGCAAGGGTTAGCCCACGATTTTCTCGAAAAACTGAAAAAAAAATCATTTTTGTGATTTATGCATCAATTTAAAGGTGGGTCGATGCTCTGTATTTAAGTGAAATCCGCATCATGTTTGGAGGCTTGGTTGAGGAAATAGAGCAACCGAAAGATAATTTGTGATGAGCTAGGTCGAAATTCTGTAATTTTACTTTTTGACTAATTTTTCGGAAACGAGCGATCGTATAACATTTTGGTTTGCAGTTGTGGGTTAGAGCATTTAAATACCTTTCTTTTGATGTGTATTTTGATTGGGTGGGAAATAGTTTTGAAAATACTACTTTTTTCGGCAAGGGTTAGCCCACGATTTTCTCGAAAAACTGAAAAAAATCATTTTTGTGATTTATGCATCAATTGAAAGGTGGGTCGATGCTCTGTATTTTAGTGAAAACCGCATCATGTTTGGAGGCTTGGTTGAGGAAATAGAGCAACCGAAAGATAATTTGTGATGAGCTGGGTCGAAATTCTGTAATTTTACTTTTTGACTAATTTTTCGGAAACGAGCGATCGTATAACATTTTGGTTTGCAGTTGTGGGTAGAGCATTTAAATACCTTTCTTTTGATGTGCATTTTGATTGGGTGGGAAATAGTTTTGAAAATACTACTTTTTTCGGCAAGGGTTTAGCCCACGATTTTCTCGAAAAACTGAAAAAAAATCATTTTTGTGATTTATGCATCAATTGAAAGGTGGGTCGATGCTCTGTATTTAAGTGAAATCCGCATCATGTTTGGAGGCTTGGTTGAGGAAATAGAGCAACCGAAAGATAATTTGTGATGAGCTAGGTCGAAATTCTGTAATTTTACTTTTTGACTAATTTTTTCGGAAACGAGCGATCGTATAACATTTTGGTTTGCAGTTGTGGGTAGAGCATTTAAATACCTTTTCTTTTGATGTGTATTTTGATTGGGTGGGAAATAGTTTTTGAAAATACTACTTTTTTCGGCAAGGGTTAGCCCACGATTTTCTCGAAAAACTGAAAAAAATCATTTTTGTGATTTATACATCAATTGAAAGGTGGGTCGATGCTCTGTATTTTAGTGAAAACCGCATCATGTTTGGAGGCTTGGTTGAGGAAATAGAGCAACCGAAAGATAATTTGTGATGAGCTGGGTCGAAATTCTGTAATTTTACTTTTTGACTAATTTTTCGGAAACAAGCGATCGTATAACATTTTGGTTTTGCAGTTGTGGGGGGGTAGAGCATTTATATACCTTTCTTTTGATGTGCATTTTGATTGGGTGGGAAATAGTTTTGAAAATACTACTTTTTTCGGCAAGGGTTAGCCCACGATTTTCTCGAAAAACTTAAAAAAAATCATTTTTGTGATTGATGCATCAATTGAAAGGTGGGTCGATGCTCTGTATTTTAGTGAAAACCGCATCATGTTTGGAGGCTTGGTTGAGGAAATAGAGCAACCGAAAGATAATTTGTGATGAGCTGGGTCGAAATTCTGTAATTTTACTTTTTGACTAATTTTTCGGAAACGAGCGATCGTATAACATTTTGGTTTGCAGTTGTGGGTAGAGCATTTAAATACCTTTCTTTTGATGTGCATTTTGATTGGGTGGGAAATAGTTTTGAAAATACTACTTTTTTCGGCAAGGGTTAGCCCACGATTTTCTCGAAAAACTGAAAAAAAATCATTTTTGTGATTTATGCATCAATTGAAAGGTGGGTCGATGCTCTGTATTTTAGTGACAACCGCATCATGTTTGGAGGCTTGGTTGAGGAAATAGAGCAACCGAAAGATAATTTGTGATGAGCTGGGTCGAAATTCTGTAATTTTACTTTTTGACTAATTTTTCGGAAACGAGCGATCGTATAACATTTTGGTTTGCAGTTGTGGGTAGAGCATTTATATACCTTTCTTTTGATGTGCATTTTGATTGGGTGGGAAATAGTTTTGAAAATACTACTTTTTTCGGCAAGGGTTAGCCCACGATTTTCTCGAAAAACTTAAAAAAAATCATTTTTGTGATTGATGCATCAATTGAAAGGGGGTCGATGCTCTGTATTTTAGTGAAAACCGCATCATGTTTGGAGGCTTGGTTGAGGAAATAGAGCAACCGAAAGATAATTTGTGATGAGCTGGGTCGAAATTCTGTAATTTTACTTTTTGACTAATTTTTCGGAAACGAGCGATCGTATAACATTTTGGTTTGCAGTTGTGGGTAGAGCATTTAAATACCTTTCTTTTGATGTGCATTTTGATTGGGTGGGAAATAGTTTTGAAAATACTACTTTTTTCGGCAAGGGTTAGCCCACGATTTTCTCGAAAAACTGAAAAAAAATCATTTTTGTGATTTATGCATCAATTGAAAGGTGGGTCGATGCTCTGTATTTTAGTGACAACCGCATCATGTTTGGAGGCTTGGTTGAGGAAATAGAGCAACCGAAAGATAATTTGTGATGAGCTGGGTCGAAATTCTGTAATTTTACTTTTTGACTAATTTTTCGGAAACGTGCGATCGTATAACATTTTGGTTTGCAGTTGTGGGTAGAGCATTTAAATACCTTTCTTTTGATGTGCATTTTGATTGGGTGGGAAATAGATTTGAAAATGCTACTTTTTCGGCAATGGGTTAGCCCACGATTTTCTCGAAAAACTGAAAAAAAATCATTTTTGTGATTTATGCATCAATTGAAAGGTGGGTCGATGCTCTGTATTTTAATGAAAACCGCATCATGTTTGGAGGCTTGGTTGAGGAAATAGAGCAACCGAAAGATAATTTGTGATGAGCTGGGTCGAAATTCTGTAATTTTACTTTTTGACTAATTTTTCGGAAAAGAGAGATCGTATAACATTTTGGTTTGCAGTTGTGGGGTAGAGCATTTAAATACCTTTCTTTTGATGTGCATTTTGATTGGGTGGGAAATAGTTTTGAAAATACTACTTTTTTCGGCAAGGGTTAGCCCACGATTTTCTCGAAAAACTTAAAAAAATCATTTTTTGTGATTGATGCATCAATTGAAAGGTGGGTCGATGCTCTGTATTTTAGTGAAAACCGCATCATGTTTGGAGGCTTGGTTGAGGAAATAGAGCAACCGAAAGATAATTTGTGATGAGCTGGGTCGAAATTCTGTAATTTTACTTTTTGACTAATTTTTCGGAAACGAGCGATCGTATAACATTTTGGTTTGCAGTTGTGGGTAGAGCATTTAAATACCTTTCTTTTGATGTGCATTTTGATTGGGTGGGAAATAGTTTTGAAAATACTACTTTTTCGGCAATGGGTTAGCCCACGATTTTCTCGAAAAACTGAAAAAAAAAATCATTTTTGTGATTTATGCATCAATTGAAAGGTGGGTCGATGCTCTGTATTTTAGTGAAAACCGCATCATGTTTGGAGGCTTGGTTGAGGAAATAGAGCAACCGAAAGTTAATTTGTGATGAGCTGGGTCGAAATTCTGTAATTTTACTTTTTGACTAATTTTTCGGAAACAAGCGATCGTATAACATTTTGGTTTGCAGTTGTGGGTAGAGCATTTAAATACCTTTCTTTTGATGTGCATTTTGATTGGGTGGGAAATAGTTTTGAAAATACTACTTTTTTCGGCAAGGGTTAGCCCACGATTTTCTCGAAAAACTGAAAAAAAAACATTTTTGAGATTTATGCATCAATTGAAAGGTGGGTCGATGCTCTGTATTTTAGTGAAAACCGCATCATGTTTGGAGGCTTGGTTGAGGAAATAGAGCAACCGAAAGATAATTTGTGATGAGCTGGGTCGAAACTTTGTAATTTTACTTTTTGACTAATTTTTCGGAAACGAGCGATCGTATAACATTTTGGTTTGCAGTTGTGGGTAGAGCATTTAAATACCTTTCTTTTGATGTGCATTTTGATTGGGTGGGAAATAGTTTTGAAAATACTACTTTTTTCGGCAATGGGTTAGCCCACGATTTTCGGAAAAACTGAAAAAAAAATCATTTTTGAGATTTATGCATCAATTAAAAGGTGGGTCGATGCTCTGTATTTTAGTGAAAACCGCATCATGTTTGGAGGCTTGGTTGAGGAAATAGAGTAACCGAAAGATAATTTGTGATGAGCTGGGTCGAAATTCTGTAATTTTACTTTTTGACTAATTTTTCGGAAACGAGCGATCGTATAACATTTTGGTTTGCAGTTGTGGGTAGAGCATTTAAATACCTTTCTTTTGATGTGCATTTTGATTGGGTGGGAAATAGTTTTGAAAATACTACTTTTTCGGCAATGGGTTAGCCCACGATTTTCTCGAAAAACTGAAAAAAATCATTTTTGAGATTTATGCATCAATTGAAAGGTGGGTCGATGCTCTGTATTTTAGTGAAAACCGCATCATGTTTGGAGGCTTGGTTGAGGAAATAGAGCAACCGAAAGATAATTTGTGATGAGCTGGGTCGAAATTCTGTAATTTTACTTTTTGACTAATTTTTCGGAAACGAGCGATCGTATAACATTTTGGTTTGCAGTTGTGGGTAGAGCATTTAAATACCTTTCTTTTGATGTGCATTTTGATTGGGTGGGAAATAGATTTGAAAATGCTACTTTTTCGGCAATGGGTTAGCCCACGATTTTCTCGAAAAACTGAAAAAAAAATCATTTTTGTGATTTATGCATCAATTGAAAGGTGGGTCGATGCTCTGTATTTTAGTGAAAACCGCATCATGTTTGGAGGCTTGGTTGAGGAAATAGAGCAACCGAAAGATAATTTGTGATGAGCTGGGTCGAAATTCTGTAATTTTACTTTTTGACTAATTTTTCGGAAACGAGCGATCGTATAACATTTTGGTTTGCAGTTGTGGGTAGAGCATTTAAATACCTTTCTTTTGATGTGCATTTTGATTGGGTGGGAAATAGTTTTGAAAATACTACTTTTTCCGGCAAGGGTTAGCCCACGATTTTCTCGAAAAACTGAAAAAAATCATTTTTGTGATTTATGCATCAATTGAAAGGTGGGTCGATGCTCTGTATTTTAGTGGAAACCGCAACATGTTTGGAGGCTTGGTTGAGGAAATAGAGCAACCGAAAGATAATTTGTGATGAGCTGGGTCGAAATTCTGTAATTTTACTTTTTGACTAATTTTTCGGAAACGAGCGATCGTATAACATTTTGGTTTGCAGTTGTGGGTAGAGCATTTAAATACCTTTCTTTTGATGTGCATTTTGATTGGGTGGGAAATAGTTTTGAAAATACTACTTTTTTCGGCAAGGGTTAGCCCACGATTTTCTCGAAAAACTTAGAAAAAATCATTTTTAAGATTGATGCATCAATTGAAAGGTGGGTCGATGCTTTGTATTTTAGTGAAAACCGCATCATGTTTGGAGGCTTGGTTGAGGAAATAGAGCAACCGAAAGATAATTTGTGATGAGCTGGGTCGAAATTCTGTAATTTTACTTTTTGACTAATTTTTCGGAAACGAGCGATCGTATAACATTTTGGTTTGCAGTTGTGGGTAGAGCATTTAAATACCTTTCTTTTGATGTGTATTTTGATTGGTTGGGAAATAATTTTGAAAATACTACTTTTTTCGGCAAGGGTTAGCCCACGATTTTCTCGAAAAACTGAAAAAAAAATCATTTTTGTGATTTATGCATCAATTGAAAGGTGGGTCGATGCTCTGTATTTTAGTGAAAACCGCATCATGTTTGGAGGCTTGGTTGAGGAAATAGAGCAACCGAAAGATAATTTGTGATGAGCTGGGTCGAAATTCTGTAATTTTACTTTTTGACTAATTTTTCGGAAACGAGCGATCGTATAACATTTTGGTTTGCAGTTGTGGGTAGAGCATTTAAATACCTTTCTTTTGATGTGCATTTTGATTGGGTGGGAAATAGTTTTGAAAATACTACTTTTTTCGGCAAGGGTTAGCCCACGATTTTCTCGAAAAACTTAGAAAAAATCATTTTTGTGATTTATGCATCAATTGAAAGGTGGGTCGATGCTCTGTATTTTAGTGAAAACCGCATCATGTTTGGAGGCTTGGTTGAGGAAATAGAGCAACCGAAAGATAATTTGTGATGAGCTGGGTCGAAATTCTGTAATTTTACTTTTTGACTAATTTTTCAGAAACGAGCGATCGTATAACATTTTGGTTTGCAGTTGTGGGTAGAGCATTTAAATACCTTTCTTTTGATGTGCATTTTGATTGGGTGGGAAATAGTTTTGAAAATACTACTTTTTTCGGCAAGGGTTAGCCCACGATTTTCTCGAAAAACTGAAAAAAAAATCATTTTTGAGATTTATGCATCAATTAAAAGGTGGGTCGATGCTCTGTATTTTAGTGAAAACCGCATCATGTTTGGAGGCTTGGTTGAGGAAATAGAGTAACCGAAAGATAATTTGTGATGAGCTGGGTCGAAATTCTGTAATTTTACTTTTTGACTAATTTTTCGGAAACGAGCGATCGTATAACATTTTGGTTTGCAGTTGTGGGTAGAGCATTTAAATACCTTTCTTTTGATGTGCATTTTGATTGGGTGGGAAATAGTTTTGAAAATACTACTTTTTCGGCAATGGGTTAGCCCACGATTTTCTCGAAAAACTGAAAAAAAATCATTTTTGAGATTTATGCATCAATTGAAAGGTGGGTCGATGCTCTGTATTTTAGTGAAAACCGCATCATGTTTGGAGGCTTGGTTGAGGAAATAGAGCAACCGAAAGATAATTTGTGATGAGCTGGGTCGAAATTCTGTAATTTTACTTTTTGACTAATTTTTCGGAAACGAGCGATCGTATAACATTTTGGTTTGCAGTTGTGGGTAGAGCATTTAAATACCTTTCTTTTGATGTGCATTTTGATTGGGTGGGAAATAGATTTGAAAATGCTACTTTTTCGGCAATGGGTTAGCCCACGATTTTCTCGAAAAACTGAAAAAAATCATTTTTGTGATTTATGCATCAATTGAAAGGTGGGTCGATGCTCTGTATTTTAGTGGAAACCGCAACATGTTTGGAGGCTTGGTTGAGGAAATAGAGCAACCGAAAGATAATTTGTGATGAGCTGGGTCGAAATTCTATAATTTTACTTTTTGACTAATTTTTCGGAAACGAGCGATCGTATAACATTTTGGTTTGCAGTTGTGGGTAGAGCATTTAAATACCTTTCTTTTGATGTGCATTTTGATTGGGTGGGAAATAGTTTTGAAAATACTACTTTTTTCGGCAAGGGTTAGCCAACGATTTTCTCGAAAAACTTAGAAAAAATCATTTTTGTGATTGATGCATCAATTGAAAGGTGGGTCGATGCTTTGTATTTTAGTGAAAACTGCATCATGTTTGGAGGCTTGGTTGAGGAAATAGAGCAACCGAAAGATAATTTGTGATGAGCTGGGTCGAAATTCTGTAATTTTACTTTTTGACTAATTTTTCGGAAACGAGCGATCGTATAACATTTTGGTTTGCAGTTGTGGGTAGAGCATTTAAATACCTTTCTTTTGATGTGTATTTTGATTGGTTGGGAAATAATTTTGAAAATACTACTTTTTTCGGCAAGGGTTAGCCCACGATTTTCTCGAAAAACTGAAAAAAAAATCATTTTTGTGATTTATGCATCAATTGAAAGGTGGGTCGATGCTCTGTATTTTAGTGAAAACCGCATCATGTTTGGAGGCTTGGTTGAGGAAATAGAGCAACCGAAAGATTATTTGTGATGAGCTGGGTCGAAATTCTGTAATTTTACTTTTTGACTAATTTTTCGGAAACGAGCGATCGTATAACATTTTGGTTTGGAGTTGTGGGTAGAGCATTTAAATACCTTTCTTTTGATGTGCATTTTGATTGGGTGGGAAATAGTTTTGAAAATACTACTTTTTTTCGGCAAGGGTTAGCCCACGATTTTCTCGAAAAACTGAAAAAAAATCATTTTTGAGATTTATGCATCAATTGAAAGGTGGGTCGATGCTCTGTATTTTAGTGACAACCGCATCATGTTTGGAGGCTTGGTTGAGGAAATAGAGCAACCGAAAGATAATTTGTGATGAGCTGGGTCGAAATTCTGTAATTTTACTTTTTGACTAATTTTTCGGAAACGAGCGATCGTATAACATTTTGGTTTGCAGTTGTGGGTAGAGCATTTAAATACCTTTCTTTTGATGTGCATTTTGATTAAGTGGGAAATAGTTTTGAAAATACTACTTTTTTCGGCAAGGGTTAGCCCACGATTTTCTCGAAAAACTGAAAAAAAATCATTTTTGTGATTTATGCATCAATTGAAAGGTGGGTCGATGCTCTGTATTTAAGTGAAATCCGCATCATGTTTGGAGGCTTGGTTGAGGAAATAGAGCAACCGAAAGATAATTTGTGATGAGCTAGGTCGAAATTCTGTAATTTTACTTTTTGACTAATTTTTCGGAAACGAGCGATCGTATAACATTTTGGTTTGCAGTTGTGGGTAGAGCATTTAAATACCTTTCTTTTGATGTGTATTTTGATTGGGTGGGAAATAGTTTTGAAAATACTACTTTTTTCGGCAAGGGTTAGCCCACGATTTTCTCGAAAAACTGAAAAAAATCATTTTTGTGATTTATGCATCAATTGAAAGGTGGGTCGATGCTCTGTATTTTAGTGAAAACCGCATCATGTTTGGAGGCTTGGTTGAGGAAATAGAGCAACCGAAAGATAATTTGTGATGAGCTGGGTCGAAATTCTGTAATTTTACTTTTTGACTAATTTTTCGGAAACGAGCGATCGTATAACATTTTGGTTTGCAGTTGTGGGTAGAGCATTTATATACCTTTCTTTTGATGTGCATTTTGATTGGGTGGGAAATAGTTTTGAAAATACTACTTTTTTCGGCAAGGGTTAGCCCACGATTTTCTCGAAAACTTAAAAAAAATCATTTTTGTGATTGATGCATCAATTGAAAGGTGGGTCGATGCTCTGTATTTTAGTGAAAACCGCATCATGTTTGGAGGCTTGGTTGAGGAAATAGAGCAACCGAAAGATAATTTGTGATGAGCTGGGTCGAAATTCTGTAATTTTACTTTTTGACTAATTTTTCGGAAACGAGCGATCGTATAACATTTTGGTTTGCAGTTGTGGGTAGAGCATTTAAATACCTTTCTTTTGATGTGCATTTTGATTGGGTGGGAAATAGTTTTGAAAATACTACTTTTTTCGGCAAGGGTTAGCCCACGATTTTCTCGAAAAACTGAAAAAAAATCATTTTTGTGATTTATGCATCAATTGAAAGGTGGGTCGATGCTCTGTATTTAAGTGAAATCCGCATCATGTTTGGAGGCTTGGTTGAGGAAATAGAGCAACCGAAAGATAATTTGTGATGAGCTAGGTCGAAATTCTGTAATTTTACTTTTTGACTAATTTTTCGGAAACGAGCGATCGTATAACATTTTGGTTTGCAGTTGTGGGTAGAGCATTTAAATACCTTTCTTTTGATGTGTATTTTGATTGGGTGGGAAATAGTTTTGAAAATACTACTTTTTTCGGCAAGGGTTAGCCCACGATTTTCTCGAAAAACTGAAAAAAAATCATTTTTGTGATTTATGCATCAATTGAAAGGTGGGTCGATGCTCTGTATTTTAGTGAAAACCGCATCATGTTTGGAGGCTTGGTTGAGGAAATAGAGCAACCGAAAGATAATTTGTGATGAGCTGGGTCGAAATTCTGTAATTTTACTTTTTGACTAATTTTTCGGAAACAAGCGATCGTATAACATTTTGGTTTGCAGTTGTGGGTAGAGCATTTATATACCTTTCTTTTGATGTGCATTTTGATTGGGTGGGAAATAGTTTTGAAAATACTACTTTTTTCGGCAAGGGTTAGCCCACGATTTTCTCGAAAAACTTAAAAAAAATCATTTTTGTGATTGATGCATCAATTGAAAGGTGGGTCGATGCTCTGTATTTTAGTGAAAACCGCATCATGTTTGGAGGCTTGGTTGAGGAAATAGAGCAACCGAAAGATAATTTGTGATGAGCTGGGTCGAAATTCTGTAATTTTACTTTTTGACTAATTTTTCGGAAACGAGCGATCGTATAACATTTTGGTTTGCAAGTGGGTAGAGCATTTAAATACCTTTCTTTTGATGTGCATTTTGATTGGGTGGGAAATAGTTTTGAAAATACTACTTTTTTCGGCAAGGGTTAGCCCACGATTTTCTCGAAAAACTGAAAAAAAATCATTTTTGTGATTTATGCATCAATTGAAAGGTGGGTCGATGCTCTGTATTTTAGTGACAACCGCATCATGTTTGGAGACTTGGTTGAGGAAATAGAGCAACCGAAAGATAATTTGTGATGAGCTGGGTCGAAATTCTGTAATTTTACTTTTTGACTAATTTTTCGGAAACGAGCGATCGTATAACATTTTGGTTTGCAGTTGTGGGTAGAGCATTTATATACCTTTCTTTTGATGTGCATTTTGATTGGGTGGGAAATAGTTTTGAAAATACTACTTTTTTCGGCAAGGGTTAGCCCACGATTTTCTCGAAAAACTTAAAAAAAATCATTTTTGTGATTGATGCATCAATTGAAAGGTGGGTCGATGCTCTGTATTTTAGTGAAAACCGCATCATGTTTGGAGGCTTGGTTGAGGAAATAGAGCAACCGAAAGATAATTTGTGATGAGCTGGGTCGAAATTCTGTAATTTTACTTTTTGACTAATTTTTCGGAAACGAGCGATCGTATAACATTTTGGTTTGCAGTTGTGGGTAGAGCATTTAAATACCTTTCTTTTGATGTGCATTTTGATTGGGTGGGAAATAGTTTTGAAAATACTACTTTTTTCGGCAAGGGTTAGCCCACGATTTTCTCGAAAAACTGAAAAAAAATCATTTATTTATGCATCAATTGAAAGGTGGGTCGATGCTCTGTATTTTAGTGACAACCGCATCATGTTTGGAGGCTTGGTTGAGGAAATAGAGCAACCGAAAGATAATTTGTGATGAGCTGGGTCGAAATTCTGTAATTTTACTTTTTGACTAATTTTTCGGAAACGTGCGATCGTATAACATTTTGGTTTGCAGTTGTGGGTAGAGCATTTAAATACCTTTCTTTTGATGTGCATTTTGATTGGGTGGGAAATAGATTTGAAAATGCTACTTTTTCGGCAATGGGTTAGCCCACGATTTTCTCGAAAAACTGAAAAAAAATCATTTTTGTGATTTATGCATCAATTGAAAGGTGGGTCGATGCTCTGTATTTTAATGAAAACCGCATATGTTTGGAGGCTTGGTTGAGGAAATAGAGCAACCGAAAGATAATTTGTGATGAGCTGGGTCGAAATTCTGTAATTTTACTTTTTGACTAATTTTTCGGAAAAGAGAGATCGTATAACATTTTGGTTTTGCAGTTGTGGGTAGAGCATTTAAATACCTTTCTTTTGATGTGCATTTTGATTGGGTGGGAAATAGTTTTGAAAATACTACTTTTTTCGGCAAGGGTTAGCCCACGATTTTCTCGAAAAACTTAAAAAAATCATTTTTGTGATTGATGCATCAATTGAAAGGTGGGTCGATGCTCTGTATTTTAGTGAAAACCGCATCATGTTTGGAGGCTTGGTTGAGGAAATAGAGCAACCGAAAGATAATTTGTGATGAGCTGGGTCGAAATTCTGTAATTTTACTTTTTGACTAATTTTTCGGAAACGAGCGATCGTATAACATTTTGGTTTGCAGTTGTGGGTAAATACCTTTCTTTTGATGTGCATTTTGATTGGGTGGGAAATAGTTTTGAAAATACTACTTTTTTCGGCAAGGGTTAGCCCACGATTTTCTCGAAAAACTGAAAAAAAAATCATTTTTGTGATTTATGCATCAATTGAAAGGTGGGTCGATGCTCTGTATTTAAGTCGAAAACCGCATCATGTTTGGAGGCTTGGTTGAGGAAATAGAGCAACCGAAAGATAATTTGTGATGAGCTGGGTCGAAATTCTGTAATTTTACTTTTTGACTAATTTTTCGGAAACGAGCGATCGTATAACATTTTGGTTTGCAAGTGGGTAGAGCATTTAAATACCTTTCTTTTGATGTGCATTTTGATTGGGTGGGAAATAGTTTTGAAAATACTACTTTTTTCGGCAAGGGTTAGCCCACGATTTTCTCGAAAAACTGAAAAAAAATCATTTTTGTGATTTATGCATCAATTGAAAGGTGGGTCGATGCTCTGTATTTTAGTGACAACCGCATCATGTTTGGAGACTTGGTTGAGGAAATAGAGCAACCGAAAGATAATTTGTGATGAGCTGGGTCGAAATTCTGTAATTTTACTTTTGACTAATTTTTCGGAAACGAGCGATCGTATAACATTTTGGTTTGCAGTTGTGGGTAGAGCATTTATATACCTTTCTTTTGATGTGCATTTTGATTGGGTGGGAAATAGTTTTGAAAATACTACTTTTTTCGGCAAGGGTTAGCCCACGATTTTCTCGAAAAACTTAAAAAAAATCATTTTTGTGATTGATGCATCAATTGAAAGGTGGGTCGATGCTCTGTATTTTAGTGAAAACCGCATCATGTTTGGAGGCTTGGTTGAGGAAATAGAGCAACCGAAAGATAATTTGTGATGAGCTGGGTCGAAATTCTGTAATTTTACTTTTTGACTAATTTTTCGGAAACGAGCGATCGTATAACATTTTGGTTTGCAGTTGTGGGTAGAGCATTTAAATACCTTTCTTTTGATGTGCATTTTGATTGGGTGGGAAATAGTTTTGAAAATACTACTTTTTTCGGCAAGGGTTAGCCCACGATTTTCTCGAAAAACTGAAAAAAAATCATTTTTGTGATTTATGCATCAATTGAAAGGTGGGTCGATGCTCTGTATTTTAGTGACAACCGCATCATGTTTGGAGGCTTGGTTGAGGAAATAGAGCAACCGAAAGATAATTTGTGATGAGCTGGGTCGAAATTCTGTAATTTTACTTTTTGACTAATTTTTCGGAAACGTGCGATCGTATAACATTTTGGTTTGCAGTTGTGGGGTAGAGCATTTAAATACCTTTCTTTTGATGTGCATTTTGATTGGGTGGGAAATAGATTTGAAAATGCTACTTTTTCGGCAATGGGTTAGCCCACGATTTTCTCGAAAAACTGAAAAAAAAATCATTTTTGTGATTTATGCATCAATTGAAAGGTGGGTCGATGCTCTGTATTTTAATGAAAACCGCATCATGTTTGGAGGCTTGGTTGAGGAAATAGAGCAACCGAAAGATAATTTGTGATGAGCTGGGTCGAAATTCTGTAATTTTACTTTTTGACTAATTTTTCGGAAAAGAGAGATCGTATAACATTTTGGTTTGCAGTTGTGGGTAGAGCATTTAAATACCTTTCTTTTGATGTGCATTTTGATTGGGTGGGAAATAGTTTTGAAAATACTACTTTTTTCGGCAAGGGTTAGCCCACGATTTTCTCGAAAAACTTAAAAAAATCATTTTTGTGATTGATGCATCAATTGAAAGGTGGGTCGATGCTCTGTATTTTAGTGAAAACCGCATCATGTTTGGAGGCTTGGTTGAGGAAATAGAGCAACCGAAAGATAATTTGTGATGAGCTGGGTCGAAATTCTGTAATTTTACTTTTTGACTAATTTTTCGGAAACGAGCGATCGTATAACATTTTGGTTTGCAGTTGTGGGTAGAGCATTTAAATACCTTTCTTTTGATGTGCATTTTGATTGGGTGGGAAATAGTTTTGAAAATACTACTTTTTTCGGCAAGGGTTAGCCCACGATTTTCTCGAAAAACTGAAAAAAAAATCATTTTTGTGATTTATGCATCAATTGAAAGGTGGGTCGATGCTCTGTATTTAAGTGAAAACCGCATCATGTTTGGAGGCTTGGTTGAGGAAATAGAGCAACCGAAAGATAATTTGTGATGAGCTGGGTCGAAATTCTGTAATTTTACTTTTTGACTAATTTTTCGGAAACGAGCGATCGTATAACATTTTGGTTTGCAGTTGTGGGTAGAGCATTTAAATACCTTTCTTTTGATGTGCATTTTGATTAAGTGGGAAATAGTTTTGAAAATACTACTTTTTTCGGCAAGGGTTAGCCCACGATTTTCTCGAAAAACTGAAAAAAATCATTTTTGTGATTTATGCATCAATTGAAAGGTGGGTCGATGCTCTGTATTTTAGTGAAAACCGCATCATGTTTGGAGGCTTGGTTGAGGAAATAGAGCAACCGAAAGATAATTTGTGATGAGCTGGGTCGAAATTCTGTAATTTTACTTTTTGACTAATTTTTCGGAAACGAGCGATCGTATAACATTTTGGTTTGCAGTTGTGGGTAGAGCATTTAAATACCTTTCTTTTGATGTGCATTTTGATTGGGTGGGAAATAGTTTTGAAAATACTACTTTTTTCGGCAAGGGTTAGCCCACGATTTTCTCGAAAAACTTAAAAAAAATCATTTTTGTGATTGATGCATCAATTGAAAGGTGGGTCGATGCTCTGTATTTTAGTGAAAACCGCATCATGTTTGGAGGCTTGGTTGAGGAAATAGAGCAACCGAAAGATAATTTGTGATGAGCTGGGTCGAAATTCTGTAATTTTACTTTTTGACTAATTTTTCGGAAACGAGCGATCGTATAACATTTTGGTTTGCAGTTGTGGGTAGAGCATTTAAATACCTTTCTTTTGATGTGCATTTTGATTGGGTGGGAAATAGTTTTGAAAATACTACTTTTTTCGGCAAGGGTTAGCCCACGATTTTCTCGAAAAACTGAAAAAAAATCATTTTTGTGATTTATGCATCAATTGAAAGGTGGGTCGATGCTCTGTATTTTAGTGACAACCGCATCATGTTTGGAGGCTTGGTTGAGGAAATAGAGCAACCGAAAGATAATTTGTGATGAGCTGGGTCGAAATTCTGTAATTTTACTTTTTGACTAATTTTTCGGAAACGTGCGATCGTATAACATTTTGGTTTGCAGTTGTGGGTAGAGCATTTAAATACCTTTCTTTTGATGTGCATTTTGATTGGGTGGGAAATAGATTTGAAAATGCTACTTTTTCGGCAAGGGTTAGCCCACGATTTTCTCGAAAAACTGAAAAAAAATCATTTTTGTGATTTATGCATCAATTGAAAGGTGGGTCGATGCTCTGTATTTTAGTGAAAACCGCATCATGTTTGGAGGCTTGGTTGAGGAAATAGAGCAACCGAAAGATAATTTGTGATGAGCTGGGTCGAAATTCTGTAATTTTACTTTTTGACTAATTTTTCGGAAAAGAGAGATCGTATAACATTTTGGTTTGCAGTTGTGGGTAGAGCATTTAAATACCTTTCTTTTGATGTGCATTTTGATTGGGTGGGAAATAGTTTTGAAAATACTACTTTTTTCGGCAAGGGTTAGCCCACGATTTTCTCGAAAAACTTAAAAAAATCGTTTTTGTGATTGATGCATCAATTGAAAGGTGGGTCGATGCTCTGTATTTTAGTGAAAACCGCATCATGTTTGGAGGCTTGGTTGAGGAAATAGAGCAACCGAAAGATAATTTGTGATGAGCTGGGTCGAAATTCTGTAATTTTACTTTTTGACTAATTTTTTGGAAACGAGCGATCGTATAACATTTTGGTTTGCAGTTGTGGGTAAATACCTTTCTTTTGATGTGCATTTTGATTGGGTGGGAAATAGTTTTGAAAATACTACTTTTTTCGGCAAGGGTTAGCCCACGATTTTCTCGAAAAACTGAAAAAAAAATCATTTTTGTGATTTATGCATCAATTGAAAGGTGGGTCGATGCTCTGTATTTAAGTGAAAACCGCATCATGTTTGGAGGCTTGGTTGAGGAAATAGAGCAACCGAAAGATAATTTGTGATGAGCTGGGTCGAAATTCTGTAATTTTACTTTTTGACTAATTTTTCGGAAACGAGCGATCGTATAACATTTTGGTTTGCAGTTGTGGGTAGAGCATTTAAATACCTTTCTTTTGATGTGCATTTTGATTAAGTGGGAAATAGTTTTGAAAATACTACTTTTTTCGGCAAGGGTTAGCCCACGATTTTCTCGAAAAACTGAAAAAAAATCATTTTTGTGATTTATGCATCAATTGAAAGGTGGGTCGATGCTCTGTATTTAAGTGAAAACCGCATCATGTTTGGAGGCTTGGTTGAGGAAATAGAGCAACCGAAAGATAATTTGTGATGAGCTGGGTCGAAATTCTGTAATTTTACTTTTTGACTAATTTTTCGGAAACGAGAGATCGTATAACATTTTGGTTTGCAGTTGTGGGTAGAGCATTTAAATACCTTTCTTTTGATGTGTATTTTGATTGGTTGGGAAATAATTTTGAAAATACTACTTTTTTCGGCAAGGGTTAGCCCACGATTTTCTCGAAAAACTGAAAAAAAATCATTTTTGTGATTTATGCATCAATTGAAAGGTGGGTCGATGCTCTGTATTTTAGTGAAAACCGCATCATGTTTGGAGGCTTGGTTGAGGAAATAGAGCAACCGAAAGATAATTTGTGATGAGCTGGGTCGAAATTCTGTAATTTTACTTTTTGACTAATTTTTCGGAAACGAGCGATCGTATAACATTTTGGTTTGCAGTTGTGGGTAGAGCATTTAAATACCTTTCTTTTGATGTGCATTTTGATTGGGTGGGAAATAGTTTTTGAAAATACTACTTTTTTCGGCAAGGGTTAGCCCACGATTTTCTCGAAAAACTGAAAAAAAATCATTTTGTGATTTATGCATCAATTGAAAGGTGGGTCGATGCTCTGTATTTTAGTGAAAACCGCATCATGTTTGGAGGCTTGGTTGAGGAAATAGAGCAACCGAAAGATAATTTGTGATGAGCTGGGTCGAAATTCTGTAATTTTACTTTTTGACTAATTTTTCGGAAACGAGCGATCGTATAACATTTTGGTTTGCAGTTGTGGGTAGAGCATTTAAATACCTTTCTTTTGATGTGCATTTTGATTGGGTGGGAAATAGTTTTGAAAATACTACTTTTTTCGGCAAGGGTTAGCCCACGATTTTCTCGAAAAACTTAAAAAACATCATTTTTGTGATTGATGCATCAATTGAAAGGTGGGTCGATGCCCTGTATTTTAGTGAAAACCGCATCATGTTTGGAGGCTTGGTTGAGGAAATAGAGCAACCGAAAGATAATTTGTGATGAGCTGGGTCGAAATTCTGTAATTTTACTTTTTGACTAATTTTTCGGAAACGAGCGATCGTATAACATTTTGGTTTGCAGTTGTGGGTAGAGCATTTAAATACCTTTCTTTTGATGTGCATTTTGATTGGGTGGGAAATAGTTTTGAAAATACTACTTTTTTCGGCAAGGGTTAGCCCACGATTTTCTCGAAAAACTGAAAAAAAATCATTTTTGTGATTTATGCATCAATTGAAAGCTGGGTCGATGCTCTGTATTTTAGTGACAACCGCATCATGTTTGGAGGCTTGGTTGAGGAAATAGAGCAACCGAAAGATAATTTGTGATGAGCTGGGTCGAAATTCTGTAATTTTACTTTTTGACTAATTTTTCGGAAACGTGTGATCGTATAACATTTTGGTTTGCAGTTGTGGGTAGAGCATTTAAATACCTTTCTTTTGATGCGCATTTTGATTGGGTGGGAAATAGATTTGAAAATGCTACTTTTTCGGCCCACGATTTTCTCGAAAAACTGAAAAAAAATCATTTTTGTGATTTATGCATCAATTGAAAGGTGGGTCGATGCTCTGTATTTTAGTGAAAACCGCATCATGTTTGGAGGCTTGGTTGAGGAAATAGAGCAACCGAAAGATAATTTGTGATGAGCTGGGTCTAAATTCTGTAATTTTACTTTTTGACTAATTTTTCGGAAACGAGCGATCGTATAACATTTTGGTTTGCAGTTGTGGGTAGAGCATTTAAATACCTTTCTTTTGATGTGCATTTTGATTGGGTGGGAAATAGTTTTGAAAATACTACTCTTTTCGGCAATGGTTAGCCCACGATTTTCTCGAAAAACTTAAAAAAAATCATTTTTGTGATTGATGCATCAATTGAAAGGTGGGTCGATGCTCTGTATTTTAGTGAAAACCGCATCATGTTTGGAGGCTTGGTTGAGGAAATAGAGCAACCGAAAGATAATTTGTGATGAGCTGGGTCGATATTCTGTAATTTTACTTTTTGACTAATTTTTCGGAAACGAGCGATCGTATAACATTTTGGTTTGCAGTTGTGGATAGAGCATTTAAATACCTTTCTTTTGATGTGCATTTTGATTGGGTGGGAAATAGTATTGAAAATACTACTTTTTTCGGCAAGGGTTAGCCCACGATTTTCTCGAAAAACCGAAAAAAAATCATTTTTGTGATTTATGCATCAATTGAAAGGTGGGTCGAAGCTCTGTATTTTAGTGAAAACCGCATCATGTTTGGAGGCTTGGTTGAGGAAATAGAGCAACCGAAAGATAATTTGTGATGAGCTGGGTCGAAATTCTGTAATTTTACTTTTTGACTAATTTTTCGGAAACGAGCGATCGTATAACATTTTGGTTTGCAGTTGTGGGTAGAGCATTTAAATACCTTTCTTTTAATGTGCATTTTGATTGGGTGGGAAATAGTTTTGAAAATACTACTTTTTACGGCAAGGGTTAGCCCACGATTTTCTCGAAAAACTGAAAAAAAATCATTTTTGTGATTTATGCATCAATTGAAAGGTGGGTCGATGCTCTGTATTTTAGTGAAAACCGCATCATGTTTGGAGGCTTGGTTGAGGAAATAGAGCAACCGAAAGATAATTTGTGATGAGCTGGGTCGAAATTCTGTAATTTTACTTTTTGACTAATTTTTCGGAAACGAGCGATCGTATAACATTTTGGTTTGCAGTTGTGGGTAGAGCATTTAAATACCTTTCTTTTGATGTGCATTTTGATTGGGTGGGAAATAGTTTTGAAAATACTACTTTTTTCGGCAAGGGTTAGCCCACGATTTTCTCGAAAAACTGAAAAAAAATCATTTTTGTGATTTATGCATCAATTGAAAGGTGGGTCGATGCTCTGTATTTTAATGAAAACCGCATCATGTTTGGAGGCTTGGTTGAGGAAATAGAGCAACCGAAAGATAATTTGTGATGAGCTGGGTCGAAATTCTGTAATTTTACTTTTTGACTAATTTTTCGGAAACGAGCGATCGTATAACATTTTGGTTTGCAGTTGTGGGTAGAGCATTTAAATACCTTTCTTTTGATGTGTATTTTGATTGGTTGGGAAATAATTTTGAAAATACTACTTTTTTCGGCAAGGGTTAGCCCACGATTTTCTCGAAAAACTGAAAAAAAAATCATTTTTGTGATTTATGCATCAATTGAAAGGTGGGTCGATGCTCTGTATTTTAGTGAAAACCGCATCATGTTTGGAGGCTTGGTTGAGGAAATAGAGCAACCGAAAGATAATTTGTGATGAGCTGGGTCGAAATTCTGTAATTTTACTTTTTGACTAATTTTTCGGAAACGAGCGATCGTATAACATTTTGGTTTGCAGTTGTGGGTAGAGCATTTAAATACCTTTCTTTTGATGTGTATTTTGATTGGTTGGGAAATAATTTTGAAAATACTACTTTTTTCGGCAAGGGTTAGCCCACGATTTTCTCGAAAAACTGAAAAAAAATCATTTTTGTGATTTATGCATCAATTGAAAGGTGGGTCGATGCTCTGTATTTCAGTGAAAACAGCATCATGTTTGGAGGCTTGGTTGAGGAAATAGAGCAACCGAAAGATAATTTGTGATGAGCTGGGTCGAAATTCTGTAATTTTACTTTTTGACTAATTTTTCGGAAACGAGCGATCGTATAACATTTTGGTTTGCAGTTGTGGGTAGAGCATTTAAATACCTTTCTTTTGATGTGCATTTTGATTGGGTGGGAAATAGTTTTGAAAATACTACTTTTTCGGCAATGGGTTAGCCCACGATTTTCTCGAAAAACTGAAAAAAAAATCATTTTTGTGATTTATGCATCAATTGAAAGGTGGGTCGATGCTCTGTATTTTAGTGAAAACCGCATCATGTTTGGAGGCTTGGTTGAAGAAATAGAGCAACCGAAAGATAATTTGTGATGAGCTGGGTCGAAATTCTGTAATTTTACTTTTTGACTAATTTTTCGGAAACGAGCGATCGTATAACATTTTGGTTTGCAGTTGTGGGTAGAGCATTTAAATACCTTTCTTTTGATGTGCATTTTGATTGGGTGGGAAATAGTTTTGAAAATACTACTTTTTTCGGCAAGGGTTAGCCCACGATTTTCTCGAAAAACTGAAAAAAAATCATTTTTGAGATTTATGCATCCATTGAAAGGTGGGTCGATGCTCTGTATTTTAGTGAAAACCGCATCATGTTTGGAGGCTTGGTTGAGGAAATAGAGCAACCGAAAGATAATTTGTGATGAGCTGGGTCGAAATTCTGTAATTTTACTTTTTGACTAATTTTTCGGAAAAGAGAGATCGTATAACATTTTGGTTTGCAGTTGTGGGTAGAGCATTAAAATACCTTTCTTTTGATGTGCATTTTGATTGGGTGGGAAATAGTTTTGAAAATACTACTTTTTCGGCAATGGGTTAGCCCACGATTTTCTCGAAAAACTGAAAAAAAGCATTTTTGAGATTTATGCATCAATTGAAAGGTGGGTCGATGCTCTGTATTTTAGTGACAACCGCATCATGTTTGGAGGCTTGGTTGAGGAAATAGAGCAACCGAAAGATAATTTGTGATGGGCTGGGTCGAAATTCTGTAATTTTACTTTTTGACTAATTTTTCGGAAACGAGCGATCGTATAACATTTTGGTTTGCAGTTGTGGGTAGAGCATTTAAATACCTTTCTTTTGATGTGCATTTTGATTGGGTGGGAAATAGTTTTGAAAATACTACTTTTTTCGGCAAGGGTTAGCCCACGATTTTCTCGAAAAACTGAAAAAAAATCATTTTTGAGATTTATGCATCAATTGAAAGGTGGGTCGATGCTCTGTATTTTAGTGACAACCGCATCATGTTTGGAGGCTTGGTTGAGGAAATAGAGCAACCGAAAGATAATTTGTGATGAGCTGGGTCGAAATTCTGTAATTTTACTTTTTGACTAATTTTTCGGAAACGAGCGATCGTATAACATTTTGGTTTGCAGTTGTGGGTAGAGCATTTAAATACCTTTCTTTTGATGTGCATTTTGATTGGGTGGGAAATAGTTTTGAAAATACTACTTTTTTCGGCAAGGGTTAGCCCACGATTTTCTCGAAAAACTGAAAAAAAACATTTTTGTGATTTATGCATCAATTGAAAGGTGGGTCGATGCTCTGTATTTTAGTGAAAACCGCATCATGTTTGGAGGCTTGGTTGAGGAAATAGAGCAACCGAAAGATAATTTGTGATGAGCTGGGTCGAAATTCTGTAATTTTACTTTTCGACTAATTTTTCGGAAACGAGCGATCGTATAACATTTTGGTTTGCAGTTGTGGGTAGAGCATTTAAATACCTTTCTTTTGATGTGTATTTTGATTGGGTGGGAAATAGTTTTGAAAATACTACTTTTTTCGGCAAGGGTTAGCCCACGATTTTCTCGAAAAACTGAAAAAAATCATTTTTGTGATTTATGCATCAATTGAAAGGTGGGTCGAAGCTTTGTATTTTAGTGAAAACCGCATCATGTTTGGAGGCTTGGTTGAGGAAATAGAGCAACCGAAAGATAATTTGTGATGAGCTGGGTCGAAATTCTGTAATTTTACTTTTTGACTAATTTTTCGGAAACGAGCGATCGTATAACATTTTGGTTTGCAGTTGTGGGTAGAGCATTTAAATACCTTTCTTTTGATGTGCATTTTGATTGGGTGGGAAATAGTTTTTGAAAATACTACTTTTTTCGGCAAGGGTTAGCCCACGATTTTCTCGAAAAACTGAAAAAAAATCAGTTTGTGATTTATGCATCAATTGAAAGGTGGGTCGATGCTCTGTATTTTAGTGAAAACCGCATCATGTTTGGAGGCTTGGTTGAGGAAATAGAGCAACCGAAAGATAATTTGTGATGAGCTGGGTCGAAATTCTGTAATTTTACTTTTTGACTAATTTTTCGGAAACGAGCGATCGTATAACATTTTGGTTTGCAGTTGTGGGTAGAGCATTTAAATACCTTTCTTTTGATGTGCATTTTGATTGGGTGGGAAATAGTTTTGAAAATACTACTTTTTTCGGCAAGGGTTAGCCCACGATTTTCTCGAAAAACTGAAAAAAATCATTTTTGTGATTTATGCATCAATTGAAAGGTGGGTCGATGCCCTGTATTTTAGTGAAAACCGCATCATGTTTGGAGGCTTGGTTGAGGAAATAGAGCAACCGAAAGATAATTTGTGATGAGCTGGGTCGAAATTCTGTAATTTTACTTTTTGACTAATTTTTCGGAAACGAGCGATCGTATAACATTTTGGTTTGCAGTTGTGGGTAGAGCATTTAAATACCTTTCTTTTGATGTGCATTTTGATTGGGTGGGAAATAGTTTTGAAAATACTACTTTTTTCGGCAAGGGTTAGCCCACGATTTTCTCGAAAAACTGAAAAAAAATCATTTTTGTGATTTATGCATCAATTGAAAGGTGGGTCGATGCTCTGTATTTTAGTGACAACCGCATCATGTTTGGAGGCTTGGTTGAGGAAATAGAGCAACCGAAAGATTATTTGTGATGAGCTGGGTCGAAATTCTGTAATTTTACTTTTTGACTAATTTTTCGGAAAAGAGAGATCGTATAACATTTTGGTTTGCAGTTGTGGGTAGAGCATTTAAATACCTTTCTTTTGATGTGCATTTTGATTGGGTGGGAAATAGTTTTGAAAATACTACTTTTTCGGCAATGGGTTAGCCCACGATTTTCTCGAAAAACTGAAAAAAAGCATTTTTGAGATTTATGCATCAATTGAAAGGTGGGTCGATGCTCTGTATTTTAGTGACAACCGCATCATGTTTGGAGGCTTGGTTGAGGAAATAGAGCAACCGAAAGATAATTTGTGATGAGCTGGGTCGAAATTCTGTAATTTTACTTTTTGACTAATTTTTCGGAAACGAGCGATCGTATAACATTTTGGTTTGCAGTTGTGGGTAGAGCATTTAAATACCTTTCTTTTGATGTGCATTTTGATTGGGTGGGAAATAGTTTTGAAAATACTACTTTTTTCGGCAAGGGTTAGCCCACGATTTTCTCGAAAAACTGAAAAAAAATCATTTTTGAGATTTATGCATCAATTGAAAGGTGGGTCGATGCTCTGTATTTTAGTGACAACCGCATCATGTTTGGAGGCTTGGTTGAGGAAATAGAGCAACCGAAAGATAATTTGTGATGAGCTGGGTCGAAATTCTGTAATTTTACTTTTTGACTAATTTTTCGGAAACGAGCGATCGTATAACATTTTGGTTTGCAGTTGTGGGTAGAGCATTTAAATACCTTTCTTTTGATGTGCATTTTGATTGGGTGGGAAATAGTTTTGAAAATACTACTTTTTTCGGCAAGGGTTAGCCCACGATTTTCTCGAAAAACTTAAAAAACATCATTTTTGTGATTGATGCATCAATTGAAAGGTGGGTCGATGCCCTGTATTTTAGTGAAAACCGCATCATGTTTGGAGGCTTGGTTGAGGAAATAGAGCAACCGAAAGATAATTTGTGATGAGCTGGGTCGAAATTCTGTAATTTTACTTTTTGACTAATTTTTCGGAAACGAGCGATCGTATAACATTTTGGTTTGCAGTTGTGGGTAGAGCATTTAAATACCTTTCTTTTGATGTGCATTTTGATTGGGTGGGAAATAGTTTTGAAAATACTACTTTTTTCGGCAAGGGTTAGCCCACGATTTTCTCGAAAAACTGAAAAAAAATCATTTTTGTGATTTATGCATCAATTGAAAGGTGGGTCGATGCTCTGTATTTTAGTGACAACCGCATCATGTTTGGAGGCTTGGTTGAGGAAATAGAGCAACCGAAAGATTATTTGTGATGAGCTGGGTCGAAATTCTGTAATTTTACTTTTTGACTAATTTTTCGGAAACGTGTGATCGTATAACATTTTGGTTTGCAGTTGTGGGTAGAGCATTTAAATACCTTTCTTTTGATGCGCATTTTGATTGGGTGGGAAATAGATTTGAAAATGCTACTTTTTCGGCAATGGGTTAGCCCACGATTTTCTCGAAAAACTGAAAAAAAAATCATTTTTGTGATTTATGCATCAATTGAAAGGTGGGTCGATGCTCTGTATTTTAGTGAAAACCGCATCATGTTTGGAGGCTTGGTTGAGGAAATAGAGCAACCGAAAGATAATTTGTGATGAGCTGGGTCTAAATTCTGTAATTTTACTTTTTGACTAATTTTTCGGAAACGAGCGATCGTATAACATTTTGGTTTGCAGTTGTGGGTAGAGCATTTAAATACCTTTCTTTTGATGTGCATTTTGATTGGGTGGGAAATAGTTTTGAAAATACTACTCTTTTCGGCAATGGTTAGCCCACGATTTTCTCGAAAAACTTAAAAAAATTCATTTTTGTGATTGATGCATCAATTGAAAGGTGGGTCGATGCTCTGTATTTTAGTGAAAACCGCATCATGTTTGGAGGCTTGGTTGAGGAAATAGAGCAACCGAAAGATAATTTGTGATGAGCTGGGTCGAAATTCTGTAATTTTACTTTTTGACTAATTTTTCGGAAACGAGCGATCGTATAACATTTTGGTTTGCAGTTGTGGATAGAGCATTTAAATACAATTCTTTTGATGTGCATTTTGATTGGGTGGGAAATAGTATTGAAAATACTACTTTTTTCGGCAAGGGTTAGCCCACGATTTTCTCGAAAAACCGAAAAAAAATCATTTTTGTGATTTATGCATCAATTGAAAGGTGGGTCGAAGCTCTGTATTTTAGTGAAAACCGCATCATGTTTGGAGGCTTGGTTGAGGAAATAGAGCAACCGAAAGATAATTTGTGATGAGCTGGGTCGAAATTCTGTAATTTTACTTTTTGACTAATTTTTCGGAAACGAGCGATCGTATAACATTTTGGTTTGCAGTTGTGGGTAGAGCATTTAAATACCTTTCTTTTAATGTGCATTTTGATTGGGTGGGAAATAGTTTTGAAAATACTACTTTTTACGGCAAGGGTTAGCCCACGATTTTCTCGAAAAACTGAAAAAAATCATTTTTGTGATTTATGCATCAATTGAAAGGTGGGTCGATGCTCTGTATTTTAGTGAAAACCGCATCATGTTTGGAGGCTTGGTTGAGGAAATAGAGCAACCGAAAGATAATTTGTGATGAGCTGGGTCGAAATTCTGTAATTTTACTTTTTGACTAATTTTTCGGAAACGAGCGATCGTATAACATTTTGGTTTGCAGTTGTGGGTAGAGCATTTAAATACCTTTCTTTTGATGTGCATTTTGATTGGGTGGGAAATAGTTTTGAAAATACTACTTTTTTCGGCAAGGGTTAGCAAACGATTTTCTCGAAAAACTGAAAAAAAATCATTTTTGTGATTTATGCATCAATTGAAAGGTGGGTCGATGCTCTGTATTTTAATGAAAACCGCATCATGTTTGGAGGCTTGGTTGAGGAAATAGAGCAACCGAAAGATAATTTGTGATGAGCTGGGTCGAAATTCTGTAATTTTACTTTTTGACTAATTTTTCGGAAACGAGCGATCGTATAACATTTTGGTTTGCAGTTGTGGGTAGAGCATTTAAATACCTTTCTTTTGATGTGTATTTTGATTGGTTGGGAAATAATTTTGAAAATACTACTTTTTTCGGCAAGGGTTAGCCCACGATTTTCTCGAAAAACTGAAAAAAAATCATTTTTGTGATTTATGCATCAATTGAAAGGTGGGTCGATGCTCTGTATTTTAGTGAAAACCGCATCATGTTTGGAGGCTTGGTTGAGGAAATAGAGCAACCGAAAGATAATTTGTGATGAGCTGGGTCGAAATTCTGTAATTTTACTTTTTGACTAATTTTTCGGAAACGAGCGATCGTATAACATTTTGGTTTGCAGTTGTGGGTAGAGCATTTAAATACCTTTCTTTTGATGTGTATTTTGATTGGTTGGGAAATAATTTTGAAAATACTACTTTTTTCGGCAAGGGTTAGCCCACGATTTTCTCGAAAAACTGAAAAAAAATCATTTTTGTGATTTATGCATCAATTGAAAGGTGGGTCGATGCTCTGTATTTCAGTGAAAACAGCATCATGTTTGGAGGCTTGGTTGAGGAAATAGAGCAACCGAAAGATAATTTGTGATGAGCTGGGTCGAAATTCTGTAATTTTACTTTTTGACTAATTTTTCGGAAACGAGCGATCGTATAACATTTTGGTTTGCAGTTGTGGGTAGAGCATTTAAATACCTTTCTTTTGATGTGCATTTTGATTGGGTGGGAAATAGTTTTGAAAATACTACTTTTTCGGCAATGGGTTAGCCCACGATTTTCTCGAAAAACTGAAAAAAAAATCATTTTTGTGATTTATGCATCAATTGAAAGGTGGGTCGATGCTCTGTATTTTAGTGAAAACCGCATCATGTTTGGAGGCTTGGTTGAAGAAATAGAGCAACCGAAAGATAATTTGTGATGAGCTGGGTCGAAATTCTGTAATTTTACTTTTTGACTAATTTTTCGGAAACGAGCGATCGTATAACATTTTGGTTTGCAGTTGTGGGTAGAGCATTTAAATACCTTTCTTTTGATGTGCATTTTGATTGGGTGGGAAATAGTTTTGAAAATACTACTTTTTTCGGCAAGGGTTAGCCCACGATTTTCTCGAAAAACTGAAAAAAAATCATTTTTGAGATTTATGCATCCATTGAAAGGTGGGTCGATGCTCTGTATTTTAGTGAAAACCGCATCATGTTTGGAGGCTTGGTTGAGGAAATAGAGCAACCGAAAGATAATTTGTGATGAGCTGGGTCGAAATTCTGTAATTTTACTTTTTGACTAATTTTTCGGAAAAGAAAGATCGTATAACATTTTGGTTTGCAGTTGTGGGTAGAGCATTTAAATACCTTTCTTTTGATGTGCATTTTGATTGGGTGGGAAATAGTTTTGAAAATACTACTTTTTCGGCAATGGGTTAGCCCACGATTTTCTCGAAAAACTGAAAAAAAAGCATTTTTGAGATTTATGCATCAATTGAAAGGTGGGTCGATGCTCTGTATTTTAGTGACAACCGCATCATGTTTGGAGGCTTGGTTGAGGAAATAGAGCAACCGAAAGATAATTTGTGATGAGCTGGGTCGAAATTCTGTAATTTTACTTTTTGACTAATTTTTCGGAAACGAGCGATCGTATAACATTTTGGTTTGCAGTTGTGGGTAGAGCATTTAAATACCTTTCTTTTGATGTGCATTTTGATTGGGTGGGAAATAGTTTTGAAAATACTACTTTTTTCGGCAAGGGTTAGCCCACGATTTTCTCGAAAAACTGAAAAAAAAATCATTTTTGTGATTTATGCATCAATTGAAAGGTGGGTCGATGCTCTGTATTTTATGTTTGGAGGCTTGGTTGAGGAAATAGAGCAACCGAAAGATAATTTGTGATGAGCTGGGTCGAAATTCTGTAATTTTACTTTTTGACTAATTTTTCGGAAACGAGCGATCGTATAACATTTTGGTTTGCAGTTGTGGGTAGAGCATTTAAATACCTTTCTTTTGATGTGCATTTTGATTGGGTGGGAAATAGATTTGAAAATGCTACTTTTTCGGCAATGGGTTAGTCCACGATTTTCTCGAAAAACTGAAAAAAAATCATTTTTGTGATTTATGCATCAATTGAAAGGTGGGTCGATGCTCTGTATTTTAGTGAAAACCGCATCATGTTTGGAGGCTTGGTTGAGGAAATAGAGCAACCGAAAGATAATTTGTGATGAGCTGGGTCGAAATTCTGTAATTTTACTTTTTGACTAATTTTTCGGAAACGAGCGATCGTATAACATTTTGGTTTGCAGTTGTGGGTAGAGCATTTAAATACCTTTCTTTTGATGTGCATTTTGATTGGGTGGGAAATAGTTTTGAAAATACTACTTTTTCGGCAAGGGTTAGCCCACGATTTTCTCGAAAAACTGAAAAAAAAATCATTTTTGTGATTTATGCATCAATTGAAAGGTGGGTCGATGCTCTGTATTTTAGTGAAAACCGCATCATGTTTGGAGGCTTGGTTGAGGAAATAGAGCAACCGAAAGATAATTTTTGATGAGCTGGGTCGAAATTCTGTAATTTTACTTTTTGACTAATTTTTCGGAAACGAGCGATCGTATAACATTTTGGTTTGCAGTTGTGGGTAGAGCATTTAAATACCTTTCTTTTGATGTGCATTTTGATTGGGTGGGAAATAGTTTTGAAAATACTACTTTTTTCGGCAAGGGTTAGCCCACGATTTTCTCGAAAAACTGAAAAAAATCATTTTTGAGATTTATGCATCAATTGAAAGGTGGGTCGATGCTCTGTATTTTAGTGAAAACCGCATCATGTTTGGAGGCTTGGTTGAGGAAATAGAGCAACCGAAAGATAATTTGTGATGAGCTGGGTCGAAATTCTGTAATTTTACTTTTTGACTAATTTTTCGGAAACGAGCGATCGTATAACATTTTGGTTTGCAGTTGTGGGTAGAGCATTTAAATACCTTTCTTTTGATGTGCATTTTGATTGGGTGGGAAATAGTTTTGAAAATACTACTTTTTCGGCAATGGGTTAGCCCACGATTTTCTCGAAAAACTGAAAAAAAAGCATTTTTGAGATTTATGCATCAATTGAAAGGTGGGTCGATGCTCTGTATTTTAGTGACAACCGCATCATGTTTGGAGACTTGGTTGAGGAAATAGAGCAACCGAAAGATAATTTGTGATGAGCTGGGTCGAAATTCTGTAATTTTACTTTTTGACTAATTTTTCGGAAACGAGCGATCGTATAACATTTTGGTTTGCAGCTGTGGGTAGAGCATTTAAATACCTTTCTTTTGATGTGCATTTTGATTGGGTGGGAAATAGTTTTGAAAATACTACTTTTTTCGGCAAGGGTTAGCCCACGATTTTCTCGAAAAACTGAAAAAAAATCATTTTTGTGATTTATGCATCAATTGAAAGGTGGGTCGATGCTCTGTATTTTATGTTTGGAGGCTTGGTTGAGGAAATAGAGCAACCGAAAGATAATTTGTGATGAGCTGGGTCGAAATTCTGTAATTTTACTTTTTGACTAATTTTTCGGAAACGAGCGATCGTATAACATTTTGGTTTGCAGTTGTGGGTAGAGCATTTAAATACCTTTCTTTTGATGTGCATTTTGATTGGGTGGGAAATAGATTTGAAAATGCTACTTTTTCGGCAATGGGTTAGCCCACGATTTTCTCGAAAAACTGAAAAAAAATCATTTTTGTGATTTATGCATCAATTGAAAGGTGGGTCGATGCTCTGTATTTTAGTGAAAACCGCATCATGTTTGGAGGCTTGGTTGAGGAAATAGAGCAACCGAAAGATAATTTGTGATGAGCTGGGTCGAAATTCTGTAATTTTACTTTTTGACTAATTTTTCGGAAACGAGCGATCGTATAACATTTTGGTTTGCAGTTGTGGGTAGAGCATTTAAATACCTTTCTTTTGATGTGCATTTTGATTGGGTGGGAAATAGTTTTGAAAATACTACTTTTTTCGGCAAGGGTTAGCCCACGATTTTCTCGAAAAACTGAAAAAAAATCATTTTTGTGATTTATGCATCAATTGAAAGGTGGGTCGATGCTCTGTATTTAAGTGAAAACCGCATCATGTTTGGAGGCTTGGTTGAGGAAATAGAGCAACCGAAAGATAATTTGTGATGCGCTGGGTCGAAATTCTGTAATTTTACTTTTTGACTAATTTTTCGGAAACGAGAGATCGTATAACATTTTGGTTTGCAGTTGTGGGTAGAGCATTTAAATACCTTTCTTTTGATGTGTATTTTGATTGGTTGGGAAATAATTTTGAAAATACTACTTTTTTCGGCAAGGGTTAGCCCACGATTTTCTCGAAAAACTGAAAAAAAATCATTTTTGTGATTTATGCATCAATTGAAAGGTGGGTCGATGCTCTGTATTTTAGTGAAAACCGCATCATGTTTGGAGGCTTGGTTGAGGAAATAGAGCAACCGAAAGATAATTTGTGATGAGCTGGGTCGAAATTCTGTAATTTTACTTTTTGACTAATTTTTCGGAAACGAGCGATCGTATAACATTTTGGTTTGCAGTTGTGGGTAGAGCATTTAAATACCTTTCTTTTGATGTGCATTTTGATTGGGTGGGAAATAGTCTTGAAAATACTACTTTTTTCGGCAAGGGTTAGCCCACGATTTTCTCGAAAAACTGAAAAAAAATCATTTTTGTGATTTATGCATCAATTGAAAGGTGGGTCGATGCTCTGTATTTTAGTGAAAACCGCATCATGTTTGGAGGCTTGGTTGAGGAAATAGAGCAACCGAAAGATAATTTGTGATGAGCTGGGTCGAAATTCTGTAATTTTACTTTTTGACTAATTTTTCGGAAACGAGCTATTGTATAACATTTTGGTGTGCAGTTGTGGGTAGAGCATTTAAATACCTTTCTTTTGATGTGCATTTTGATTGGGTGGGAAATAGTCTTGAAAATACTACTTTTTTCGGCAAGGGTTAGCCCACGATTTTCTCGAAAAACTGAAAAAAAATCATTTTTGAGATTTATGCATCAATTGAAAGGTGGGTCGATGCTCTGTATTTTAGTGAAAACCGCATCATGTTTGGAGGCTTGGTTGAGGAAATAGAGCAACCGAAAGATAATTTGTGATGAGCTGGGTCGAAATTCTGTAATTTTACTTTTTGACTAATTTTTCGGAAACGAGCGATCGTATAACATTTTGGTTTGCAGTTGTGGGTAGAGCATTTAAATACCTTTCTTTTGATGTGCATTTTGATTGGGTGGGAAATAGATTTGAAAATGCTACTTTTTCGGCAATGGGTTAGCCCACGATTTTCTCGAAAAACTGAAAAAAAAAAATCATTTTTGTGATTTATGCATCAATTGAAAGGTGGGTCGATGCTCTGTATTTTAGTGAAAACCGCATCATGTTTGGAGGCTTGGTTGAGGAAATAGAGCAACCGAAAGATAATTTTTGATGAGCTGGGTCGAAATTCTGTAATTTTACTTTTTGACTAATTTTTCGGAAACGAGCGATCGCATAACATTTTGGTTTGCAGTTGTGGGTAGAGCATTTAAATACCTTTCTTTTGATGTGCATTTTGATTGGGTGGGAAATAGTTTTGAAAATACTATTTTTTTCGGCGAGGGTTAGCCCACGATTTTCTCGAAAAACTGAAAAAAATCATTTTGTGATTTATGCATCAATTGAAAGGTGGGTCGATGCTCTGTATTTAAGTGAAAACCGCATCATGTTTGGAGGCTTGGTTGAGGAAATAGAGCAACCGAAAGATAATTTGTGATGAGCTGGGTCGAAATTCTGTAATTTTACTTTTTGACTAATTTTTCGGAAACGAGCGATCGTATAACATTTTGGTTTGCAGTTGTGGGTAGAGCATTTAAATACCTTTCTTTTGATGTGCATTTTGATTGGGTGGGAAATAGTTCTGAAAATACTACTTTTTTCCGCAAGGTTTAGCCCACGATTTTCTCGAAAAACTGAAAAAAAATCATTTTTGTGATTTATGCATCAATTGAAAGGTGGGTCGATGCTCTGTATTTTAGTGAAAACCGCATCATGTTTGGGGGCTTGGTTGAGGAAATAGAGCAACCGAAAGATAATTTGTGATGAGCTGGGTCGAAATTCTGTAATTTTACTTTTTGACTAATTTTTCGGAAACGAGCGATCGTATAACATTTTGGTTTGCAGTTGTGGGTAGAGCATTTAAATACCTTTCTTTTGATGTGCATTTTGATTGGGTGGGAAATAGATTTGAAAATGCTACTTTTTCGGCAAGGGTTAGCCCACGATTTTCTCGAAAAACTGAAAAAAAATCATTTTTGTGATTTATGCATCAATTGAAATGTGGGTCGATGCTCTGTATTTTAGTGAAAACCGCATCATGTTTGGAGGCTTGGTTGAGGAAATAGAGCAACCGAAAGATAATTTGTGATGAGCTGGGTCGAAATTCTGTAATTTTACTTTTTGACTAATTTTTCGGAAACGAGCGATTGTATAACATTTTGGTTTGCAGTTGTGGGTAGAGCATTTAAATACCTTTCTTTTGATGTGCATTTTGATTGGGTGGGAAATAGTTTTGAAAATACTACTTTTTTCGGCAAGGGTTAGCCCACGATTTTCTCGAAAAACTTAAAAAAAATCATTTTTGTGATTTATGCATCAATTGAAAGGTGGGTCGATGCTCTGTATTTTAGTGAAAACCGCATCATGTTTGGAGGCTTGGTTGAGGAAATAGAGCAACCGAAAGATAATTTGTGATGAGCTGGGTCAAAATTCTGTAATTTTACTTTTTGACTAATTTTTCGGAAACGAGCGATCGTATAACATTTTGGTTTGCAGTTGTGGGTAGAACATTTAAATACCTTTCTTTTGATGTGCATTTTGATTGGGTGGGAAATAGTTTTGAAAATACTACTTTTTTCGGCAAGGGTTAGCCCACGATTTTCTCGAAAAACTGAAAAAAAATCATTTTTGTGATTTATGCATCAATTGAAAGGTGGGTCGATGCACTGTATTTTAGTGAAAACCGCATCATGTTTGGAGGCTTGGTTGAGGAAATAGAGCAACCGAAAGATAATTTGTGATGAGCTGGGTCGAAATTCTGTAATTTTACTTTTTGACTAATTTTTCGGAAACGAGCGATCGTATAACATTTTGGTTTGCAGTTGTGGGTAGAGCATTTAAATACCTTTCTTTTAATGTGCATTTTGATTGGGTGGGAAATAGTTTTGAAAATACTACTTTTTTCGGCAAGGGTTAGCCCACGATTTTCTCGAAAAACTGAAAAAAAATCATTTTTGTGATTTATGCATCAATTGAAAGGTGGGTCGATGCTCTGTATTTTATGTTTGGAGGCTTGGTTGAGGAAATAGAGCAACCGAAAGATAATTTGTGATGAGCTGGGTCGAAATTCTGTAATTTTACTTTTTGACTAATTTTTCGGAAACGAGCGATCGTATAACATTTTGGTTTGCAGTTGTGGGTAGAGCATTTAAATACCTTTCTTTTGATGTGCATTTTGATTGGGTGGGAAATAGATTTGAAAATGCTACTTTTTCGGCAATGGGTTAGCCCACGATTTTCTCGAAAAACTGAAAAAAAAATCATTTTTGTGATTTATGCATCAATTGAAAGGTGGGTCGATGCTCTGTATTTTAGTGAAAACCGCATCATGTTTGGAGGCTTGGTTGAGGAAATAGAGCAACCGAAAGATAATTTGTGATGAGCTGGGTCGAAATTCTGTAATTTTACTTTTTGACTAATTTTTCGGAAACGAGCGATCGTATAACATTTTGGTTTGCAGTTGTGGGTAGAGCATTTAAATACCCTTCTTTTGATGTGCATTTTGATTGGGTGGGAAATAGTCTTGAAAATACTACTTTTTTCGGCAAGGGTTAGCCCACGATTTTCTCGAAAAACTGAAAAAAAATCATTTTTGTGATTTATGCATCAATTGAAAGGTGGGTCGATGCTCTGTATTTTAGTGAAAACCGCATCATGTTTGGAGGCTTGGTTGAGGAAATAGAGCAACCGAAAGATAATTTGTGATGAGCTGGGTCGAAATTCTGTAATTTTACTTTTTGACTAATTTTTCGGAAACGAGCTATTGTATAACATTTTGGTGTGCAGTTGTGGGTAGAGCATTTAAATACCTTTCTTTTGATGTGCATTTTGATTGGGTGGGAAATAGTTTTGAAAATACTACTTTTTCGGCAATGGGTTAGCCCACGATTTTCTCGAAAAACTGAAAAAAATCATTTTTGAGATTTATGCATCAATTGAAAGGTGGGTCGATGCTCTGTATTTTAGTGAAAACCGCATCATGTTTGGAGGCTTGGTTGAGGAAATAGAGCAACCGAATAATTTGTGATGAGCTGGGTCGAAATTCTGTAATTTTACTTTTTGACTAATTTTTCGGAAACGAGCGATCGTATAACATTTTGGTTTGCAGTTGTGGGTAGAGCATTTAAATACCTTTCTTTTGATGTGCATTTTGATTGGGTGGGAAATAGATTTGAAAATGCTACTTTTTCGGCAATGGGTTAGCCCACGATTTTCTCGAAAAAACTGAAAAAAAAATCATTTTTGTGATTTATGCATCAATTGAAAGGTGGGTCGATGCTCTGTATTTTAGTGAAAACCGCATCATGTTTGGAGGCTTGGTTGAGGAAATAGAGCAACCGAAAGATAATTTTTGATGAGCTGGGTCGAAATTCTGTAATTTTACTTTTTGACTAATTTTTCGGAAACGAGCGATCGTATAACATTTTGGTTTGCAGTTGTGGGTAGAGCATTTAAATACCTTTCTTTTGATGTGCATTTTGATTGGGTGGGAAATAGTTTTGAAAATACTATTTTTTTCGGCGGGGGTTAGCCCACGATTTTCTCGAAAAACTGGAAAAAATCATTTTGTGATTTATGCATCAATTGAAAGGTGGGTCGATGCTCTGTATTTTAGTGAAAACCGCATCATGTTTGGAGGCTTGGTTGAGGAAATAGAGCAACCGAAAGATAATTTGTGATGAGCTGGGTCGAAATTCTGTAATTTTACTTTTTGACTAATTTTTCGGAAACGAGCGATCGTATAACATTTTGGTTTGCAGTTGTGGGTAGAGCATTTAAATACCTTTCTTTTGATGTGCATTTTGATTGGGTGGGAAATAGTTTTGAAAATACTACTTTTTTCGGCAAGGGTTAGCCCACGATTTTCTCGAAAAACTGAAAAAAAAATCATTTTTGTGATTTATGCATCAATTGAAAGGTGGGTCGATGCTCTGTATTTTAGTGAAAACCGCATCATGTTTGGAGGCTTGGTTGAGGAAATAGAGCAACCGAAAGATAATTTGTGATGAGCTGCGTCGAAATTCTGTAATTTTACTTTTTGACTAATTTTTCGGAAACGAGCGATCGTATAACATTTTGGTTTGCAGTTGTGGGTAGAGCATTTAAATACCTTTCTTTTGATGTGCATTTTGATTGGGTGGGAAATAGATTTGAAAATGCTACTTTTTCGGCAAGGGTTAGCCCACGATTTTCTCGAAAAACTGAAAAAAAAATCATTTTTGTGATTTATGCATCAATTGAAATGTGGGTCGATGCTCTGTATTTTAGTGAAAACCGCATCATGTTTGGAGGCTTGGTTGAGGAAATAGAGCAACCGAAAGATAATTTGTGATGAGCTGGGTCGAAATTCTGTAATTTTACTTTTTGACTAATTTTTCGGAAACGAGCGATTGTATAACATTTTGGTTTGCAGTTGTGGGTAGAGCATTTAAATACCTTTCTTTTGATGTGCATTTTGATTGGGTGGGAAATAGTTTTGAAAATACTACTTTTTTCGGCAAGGGTTAGCCCACGATTTTCTCGAAAAACTGAAAAAAAATCATTTTTGTGATTTATGCATCAATTGAAAGGTGGGTCGATGCTCTGTATTTTAGTGAAAACCGCATCATGTTTGGAGGCTTGGTTGAGGAAATAGAGCAACCGAAAGATAATTTGTGATGAGCTGGGTCAAAATTCTGTAATTTTACTTTTTGACTAATTTTTCGGAAACGAGCGATCGTATAACATTTTGGTTTTGCAGTTGTGGGTAGAACATTTAAATACCTTTCTTTTGATGTGCATTTTGATTGGGTGGGAAATAGTTTTGAAAATACTACTTTTTTCGGCAAGGGTTAGCCCACGATTTTCTCGAAAAACTGAAAAAAAAATCATTTTTGTGATTTATGCATCAATTGAAAGGTGGGTCGATGCACTGTATTTTAGTGAAAACCGCATCATGTTTGGAGGCTTGGTTGAGGAAATAGAGCAACCGAAAGATAATTTGTGATGAGCTGGGTCGAAATTCTGTAATTTTACTTTTTGACTAATTTTTCGGAAACGAGCGATCGTATAACATTTTGGTTTGCAGTTGTGGGTAGAGCATTTAAATACCTTTCTTTTGATGTGCATTTTGATTGGGTGGGAAATAGATTTGAAAATGCTACTTTTTCGGCAATGGGTTAGCCCACGATTTTCTCGAAAAACTGAAAAAAAATCATTTTTGTGATTTATGCATCAATTGAAAGGTGGGTCGATGCTCTGTATTTTAGTGAAACCCGCATCATGTTTGGAGGCTTGGTTGAGGAAATAGAGCAACCGAAAGATAATTTGTGATGAGCTGGGTCGAAATTCTGTATTTTTACTTTTTGACTAATTTTTCGGAAACGAGCGATTGTATAACATTTTGGTTTGCAGTTGTGGGTAGAGCATTTAAATACCTTTCTTTTGATGTGCATTTTGATTGGGTGGGAAATAGTTTTGAAAATACTACTTTTTTCGGCAAGGGTTAGCCCACGATTTTCTCGAAAAACTGAAAAAAAAATCAATTTTGAGATTTATGCATTAATTGAAAGGTGGGTCGATGCTCTGTATTTTAGTGAAACCCGCATCATGTTTGGAGGCTTGGTTGAGGAAATAGAGCAACCGAAAGATAATTTGTGATGAGCTGGGTCGAAATTCTGTAATTTTACTTTTTGACTAATTTTTCGGAAACGAGCGATCGTATAACATTTTGGTTTGCAGTTGTGGGTAGAGCATTTAAATACCTTTCTTTTGATGTGCATTTTGATTGGGTGGGAAATAGTTTTGAAAATACTACTTTTTTCGGCAAGGGTTAGCCCACGATTTTCTCGAAAAACTGAAAAAAAAATCATTTTTGTGATTTATGCATCAATTGAAATGTGGGTCGATGCTCTGTATTTTAGTGAAAACCGCATCATGTTTGGAGGCTTGGTTGAGGAAATAGAGCAACCGAAAGATAATTTGTGATGAGCTGGGTCGAAATTCTGTAATTTTACTTTTTGACTAATTTTTCGGAAACGAGCGATCGTATAACATTTTGGTTTGCAGTTGTGGGTAGAGCATTTAAATACCTTTCTTTTGATGTGCATTTTGATTGGGTGGGAAATAGATTTGAAAATGCTACTTTTTCGGCAATGGGTTAGCCCACGATTTTCTCGAAAAACTGAAAAAAAAATCATTTTTGTGATTTATGCATCAATTGAAAGGTGGATCGATGCTCTGTATTTTAGTGAAAACCGCATCATGTTTGGAGGCTTGGTTGAGGAAATAGAGCAACCGAAAGATAATTTGTGATGAGCTGGGTCGAAATTCTGTAATTTTACTTTTTGACTAATTTTTCGGAAACGAGCGATCGTATAACATTTTGGTTTGCAGTTGTGGGTAGAACATTTAAATACCTTTCTTTTGATGTGCATTTTGATTGGGTGGGAAATAGTTTTGAAAATACTACTTTTTTCGGCAAGGGTTAGCCCACGATTTTCTCGAAAAACTGAAAAAAATCATTTTTGTGATTTATGCATCAATTGAAAGGTGGGTCGATGCACTGTATTTTAGTGAAAACCGCATCATGTTTGGAGGCTTGGTTGAGGAAATAGAGCAACCGAAAGATAATTTGTGATGAGCTGGGTCGAAATTCTGTAATTTTACTTTTTGACTAATTTTTCGGAAACGAGCGATCGTATAACATTTTGGTTTGCAGTTGTGGGTAGAGCATTTAAATACCTTTCTTTTGATGTGCATTTTGATTGGGTGGGAAATAGATTTGAAAATGCTACTTTTTCGGCAATGGGTTAGCCCACGATTTTCTCGAAAAACTGAAAAAAAAAATCATTTTTGTGATTTATGCATCAATTGAAAGGTGGGTCGATGCTCTGTATTTTAGTGAAAACCGCATCATGTTTGGAGGCTTGGTTGAGGAAATAGAGCAACCGAAAGATAATTTGTGATGAGCTGGGTCGAAATTCTGTAATTTTACTTTTTGAGTAATTTTTCGGAAACGAGCGATCGTATAACATTTTGGTTTGCAGTTGTGGGTAGAGCATTTAAATACCTTTCTTTTGATGTGCATTTTGATTGGGTGGGAAATTGTTTTGAAAATACTACTTTTTTCGGCAAGGGTTAGCCCACGATTTTCTCGAAAAACTGAAAAAAAATGATTTTTGAGATTTATGCATCAATTGAAAGGTGGGTCGATGCTCTGTATTTTAGTGAAAACCGCATCATGTTTGGAGGCTTGGTTGAGGAAATAGAGCAACCGAAAGATAATTTGTGATGAGCTGGGTCGAAATTCTGTAATTTTACTTTTTGACTAATTTTTCGGAAACGAGCGATCGTATAACATTTTGGTTTGCAGTTGTGGGTAGAGCATTTAAATACCTTTCTTTTGATGTGCATTTTGATTGGGTGGGAAATAGTTTTGAAAATACTACTTTTTTCGGCAAGGGTTAGCCCACGATTTTCTCGAAAAACTGAAAAAAAATCATTTTTGTGATTTATGCATCTTGAAATGTGGGTCGATGCTCTGTATTTTAGTGAAAACCGCATCATGTTTGGAGGCTTGGTTGAGGAAATAGAGCAACCGAAAGATAATTTGTGATGAGCTGGGTCGAAATTCTGTAATTTTACTTTTTGACTAATTTTTCGGAAACGAGCGATCGTATAACATTTTGGTTTGCAGTTGTGGGTAGAGCATTTAAATACCTTTCTTTTGATGTGCATTTTGATTGGGTGGGAAATAGATTTGAAAATGCTACTTTTTCGGCAATGGGTTAGCCCACGATTTTCTCGAAAAACTGAAAAAAAATCATTTTTGTGATTTATGCATCAATTGAAAGGTGGGTCGATGCTCTGTATTTTAGTGAAAACCGCATCATGTTTGGAGGCTTGGTTGAATAAATAGAGCAACCGAAAGATAATTTGTGATGAGCTGGGTCGAAATTCTGTAATTTTACTTTTTGACTAATTTTTCGGAAACGAGCGATCGTATAACATTTTGGTTTGCAGTTGTGGGTAGAACATTTAAATACCTTTCTTTTGATGTGCATTTTGATTGGGTGGGAAATAGTTTTGAAAATACTACTTTTTTCGGCAAGGGTTAGCCCACGATTTTCTCGAAAAACTGAAAAAAAATCATTTTTGTGATTTATGCATCAATTGAAAGGTGGGTCGATGCACTGTATTTTAGTGAAAACCGCATCATGTTTGGAGGCTTGGTTGAGGAAATAGAGCAACCGAAAGATAATTTGTGATGAGCTGGGTCGAAATTCTGTAATTTTACTTTTTGACTAATTTTTCGGAAACGAGCGATCGTATAACATTTTGGTTTGCAGTTGTGGGTAGAGCATTTAAATACCTTTCTTTTGATGTGCATTTTGATTGGGTGGGAAATAGATTTGAAAATGCTACTTTTTCGGCAATGGGTTAGCCCACGATTTTCTCGAAAAACTGAAAAAAAAAATCATTTTTGTGATTTATGCATCAATTGAAAGGTGGGTCGATGCTCTGTATTTTAGTGAAAACCGCATCATGTTTGGAGGCTTGGTTGAGGAAATAGAGCAACCGAAAGATAATTTGTGATGAGCTGGGTCGAAATTCTGTAATTTTACTTTTTTGACTAATTTTTCGGAAACGAGCGATCGTATAACATTTTGGTTTGCAGTTGTGGGTAGAGCATTTAAATACCTTTCTTTTGATGTGCATTTTGATTGGGTGGGAAATTGTTTTAAAAATACTACTTTTTTCGGCAAGGGTTAGCCCACGATTTTCTCGAAAAACTGAAAAAAAAATCATTTTTGTGATTTATGCATCAATTGAAAGGTGGGTCGATGCTCTGTATTTTAGTGAAAACCGCATCATGTTTGGAGGCTTGGTTGAGGAAATAGAGCAACCGAAAGATAATTTGTGATGAGCTGGGTCGAAATTCTGTAATTTTACTTTTTGACTAATTTTTCGGAAACGAGCGATCGTATAACATTTTGGTTTGCAGTTGTGGGTAGAGCATTTAAATACCTTTCTTTTGATGTGCATTTTGATTGGGTGGGAAATAGATTTGAAAATGCTACTTTTTCGGCAATGGGTGCCCACGATTTTCTCGAAAAACTGAAAAAAAAATCATTTTTGTGATTTATGCATCAATTGAAAGGTGGGTCGATGCTCTGTATTTTAGTGAAAACCGCATCATGTTTGGAGGCTTGGTTGAGGAAATAGAGCAACCGAAAGATAATTTGTGATGAGCTGGGTCGAAATTCTGTAATTTTACTTTTTGACTAATTTTTCGGAAACGAGCGATCGTATAACATTTTGGTTTGCAGTTGTGGGTAGAGCATTTAAATACCTTTCTTTTGATGTGCATTTTGATTGGGTGGGAAATAGATTTGAAAATGCTACTTTTTCGGCAATGGGTTAGCCCACGATTTTCTCGAAAAACTGAAAAAAAATCATTTTTGTGATTTATGCATCAATTGAAAGGTGGGTCGATGCTCTGTATTTTAGTGAAACCCGCATCATGTTTGGAGGCTTGGTTGAGGAAATAGAGCAACCGAAAGATAATTTGTGATGAGCTGGGTCGAAATTCTGTATTTTTACTTTTTGACTAATTTTTCGGAAACGAGCGATTGTATAACATTTTGGTTTGCAGTTGTGGGTAGAGCATTTAAATACCTTTCTTTTGATGTGCATTTTGATTGGGTGGGAAATAGTTTTGAAAATACTACTTTTTCGGCAATGGGTTAGCCCACGATTTTCTCGAAAAACTGAAAAAAAATCATTTTTGAGATTTATGCATCAATTGAAAGGGTGGGTCGATGCTCTGTATTTTAGTGAAAACCACATCATGTTTGGAGGCTTGGTTGAGGAAATAGAGCAACCGAAAGATAATTTGTGATGAGCTGGGTCGAAATTCTGTAATTTTACTTTTTGACTAATTTTTCGGAAACGAGCGATCGTATAACATTTTGGTTTGCAGTTGTGGGTAGAGCATTTAAATACCTTTCTTTTGATGTGCATTTTGATTGGGTGGGAAATAGTTTTGAAAATACTACTTTTTTCGGCAAGGGTTAGCCCACGATTTTCTCGAAAAACTGAAAAAAATCAATTTTGAGATTTATGCATCAATTGAAAGGTGGGTCGATGCTCTGTATTTTAGTGAAAACCGCATCATGTTTGGAGGCTTGGTTGAGGAAATAGAGCAACCGAAAGATAATTTGTGATGAGCTGGGTCGAAATTCTGTAATTTTACTTTTTGACTAATTTTTCGGAAACGAGCGATCGTATAACATTTTGGTTTGCAGTTGTGGGTAGAGCATTTAAATACCTTTCTTTTGATGTGCATTTTGATTGGGTGGGAAATAGTTTTGAAAATACTACTTTTTTCGGCAAGGGTTAGCCCACGATTTTCTCGAAAAACTGAAAAAAAATCATTTTTGTGATTTATGCATCAATTGAAATGTGGGTCGATGCTCTGTATTTTAGTGAAAACAGCATCATGTTTGGAGGCTTGGTTGAGGAAATAGAGCAACCGAAAGATAATTTGTGATGAGCTGGGTCGAAATTCTGTAAATTTACTTTTTGACTAATTTTTCGGAAACGAGCGTTCGTATAACATTTTGGTTTGCAGTTGTGGGTAGAGCATTTAAATACCTTTCTTTTGATGTGCCTTTTGATTGGGTGGGAAATAGATTTGAAAATGCTACTTTTTCGGCAATGGGTTAGCCCACGATTTTCTCGAAAAAACTGAAAAAAAATCATTTTTGTGATTTATGCATCAATTGAAAGGTGGGTCGATGCTCTGTATTTTAGTGAAAACCGCATCATGTTTGGAGGCTTGGTTGAGGAAATAGAGCAACCGAAAGATAATTTGTGATGAGCTGGGTCGAAATTCTGTAATTTTACTTTTTGACTAATTTTTCGGAAACGAGAGATCGTATAACATTTTGGTTTGCAGTTGTGGGTAGAGCATTTATATACCTTTCTTTTGATGTGCATTTTGATTGGGTGGGAAATAGTTTTGAAAATACTACTTTTTTCGGCAAGGGTTAGCCCACGATTTTCTCGAAAAACTGAAAAAAAATCATTTTTGTGATTTATGCATCAATTGAAAGGTGGGTCGATGCACTGTATTTTAGTGAAAACCGCATCATGTTTGGAGGCTTGGTTGAGGAAATAGAGCAACCGAAAGATAATTTGTGATGAGCTGGGTCGAAATTCTGTAATTTTACTTTTTGACTAATTTTTCGGAAACGAGCGATCGTATAACATTTTGGTTTGCAGTTGTGGGTAGAGCATTTAAATACCTTTCTTTTGATGTGTATTTTGATTGGTTAGGAAATAATTTTGAAAATACTACTTTTTTCGGCAAGGGTTAGCCCACGATTTTCTCGAAAAACTGAAAAAAATCATTTTTGTGATGTATACATCAATTGAAAGGTGGGTCGATGCTCTGTATTTTAGTGAAAACCGCATCATGTTTGGAGGCTTGGTTGAGGAAATAGAGCAACCGAAAGATAATTTGTGATGAGCTGGGTCGAAATTCTGTAATTTTACTTTTTGACTAATTTTTCGGAAACGAGCGATCGTATAACATTTTGGTTTGCAGTTGTGGGTAGAGCTTATAAATACCTTTCTTTTGATGTGTATTTTGATTGGTTGGGAAATAATTTTGAAAATACCACTTTTTTCGGCAAGGGTTAGCCCACGATTTTCTCGAAAAACTGAAAAAAAAATCATTTTTGTGATTTATGCATCAATTGAAAGGTGGATCGATGCTCTGTATTTTAGTGAAAACCGCATCATGTTTGGAGGCTTGGTTGAGGAAATAGAGAAACCGAAAGATAATTTGTGATGAGCTGGGTCGAAATTCTGTAATTTTACTTTTTGACTAATTTTTCGGAAACGAGCGATCGTATAACATTTTGGTTTGCAGTTGTGGGTAGAGCATTTAAATACCTTTCTTTTGATGTGCATTTTGATTGGGTGGGAAATAGATTTGAAAATACTACTTTTTTGGCAATGGGTTAGCCCACGATTTTCTCGAAAAACTGAAAAAAATCATTTTTGTGATTTATGCATCAATTGAAAGGTGGGTCGATGCTCTGTATTTTAGTGAAAACCCCATCATGTTTGGAGGCTTGGTTGAGGAAATAGAGCAACCGAAAGATAATTTGTGATGAGCTGGGTCGAAATTCTGTAATTTTACTTTTTGACTAATTTTTCGGAAACGAGCGATCGTATAACATTTTGGTTTGCAGTTGTGGGTAGAGCATTTAAATACCTTTCTTTTGATGTGCATTTTGATTGGGTGGGAAATAGTTTTGAAAATACTACTTTTTTCGGCAAGGGTTAGCCCACGATTTTCTCGAAAAACTGAAAAAAAATCATTTTTGTGATCTATGCATCAATTGAAAGGTGGGTCGATGCTCTGTATTTCAGTGAAAACAGCATCATGTTTGGAGGCTTGGTTGAGGAAATAGAGCAACCGAAAGATAATTTGTGATGAGCTGGGTCGAAATTCTGTAATTTTACTTTTTGACTAATTTTTCGGAAACGAGCGATCGTATAACATTTTGGTTTGCAGTTGTGGGTAGAGCATTTAAATACCTTTCTTTTGATGTGCATTTTGGTTGGGTGGGAAATAGTTTTGAAAATACTACTTTTTTCGGCAAGGGTTAGCCCACGATTTTCTCGAAAAACTGAAAAAAAAATCATTTTTGTGATTTATGCATCAATTGAAAGGTGGGTCGATGCACTGTATTTTAGTGAAAACCGCATCATGTTTGGAGGCTTGGTTGAGGAAATAGAGCAACCGAAAGATAATTTGTGATGAGCTGGGTCGAAATTCTGTAATTTTACTTTTTGACTAATTTTTCGGAAACGAGCGATCGTACAACATTTTGGTTTGCAGTTGTGGGTAGAGCATTTAAATACCTTTCTTTTGATGTGTATTTTGATTGTTTGGGAAATAATTTTGAAAATACCACTTTTTTCGGCAAGGGTTAGCCCACGATTTTCTCGAAAAACTGAAAAAAAATCATTTTTGTGATTTATGCATCAATTGAAAGGTGGGTCGATGCTCTGTATTTTAGTGAAAACCGCATCATGTTTGGAGGCTTGGTTGAGGAAATAGAGCAACCGAAAGATAATTTGTGATGAGCTGGGTCGAAATTCTGTAATTTTACTTTTTGACTAATTTTTCGGAAACGAGCGATCGTATAACATTTTAATTTGCAGTTGTGGGTAGAGCATTTAAATACCTTTCTTTTGATGTGCATTTTGATTGGGTGGGAAATAGTTTTGAAAATACTACTTTTTTGGCAATGGGTTAGCCCACGATTTTTTCGAAAAACTGAAAAAAAATCATTTTTGTGATTTATGCATCAATTGAAAGGTGGGTCGATGCTCTGTATTTTAGTGAAAACCGCATCATGTTTGGAGGCTTGGTTGAGGAAATAGAGCAACCGAAAGATAATTTGTGATGAGCTGGGTCGAAATTCTGTAATTTTACTTTTTGACTAATTTTTCGGAAACGAGCGATCGTATAACATTTTGGTTTGCAGTTGTGGGTAGAGCATTTAAATACCTTTCTTTTGATGTGCATTTTGATTGGGTGGGAAATAGTTTTGAAAATACTACTTTTTTCGGCAAGGGTTAGCCCACGATTTTCTCGAAAAACTGAAAAAAAATCATTTTTGTGATTTATGCATCAATTGAAAGGTGGGTCGATGCTCTGTATTTTAGTGAAAACCGCATCATGTTTGGAGGCTTGGTTGAGAAAATAGGGCAACCGAAAGATAATTTGTGATGAGCTGGGTCGAAATTCTGTAATTTTACTTTTTGACTAATTTTTCGGAAACGAGCGATCGTATAACATTTTGGTTTGCAGTTGTGGGTAGAGCATTTAAATACCTTTCTTTTGATGTGCATTTTGATTGGGTGGGAAATAGTTTTGAAAATACTACTTTTTTCGGCAAGGGTTAGCCCACGATTTTCTCGAAAAACTGAAAAAAATCATTTTTGTGATCTATGCATCAATTGAAAGGTGGGTCGATGCTCTGTATTTTAGTGAAAACCGCATCATGTTTGGAGGCTTGGTTGAGGAAATAGAGCAACCGAAAGATAATTTGTGATGAGCTGGGTCGAAATTCTGTAATTTTACTTTTTGACTAATTTTTCGGAAACGAGCGATCGTATAACATTTTGGTTTGCAGTTGTGGGTAGAGCATTTAAATACCTTTCTTTTGATGTGCATTTTGATTGGGTGGGAAATAGTTTTGAAAATACTACTTTTTTCGGCAAGGGTTAGCCCACGATTTTCTCGAAAAACTGAAAAAAATCATTTTTGTGATTTATGCATCAATTGAAAGGTGGGTCGATGCTCTGTATTTTAGTGAAAACCGCATCATGTTTGGAGGCTTGGTTGAGGAAATAGAGCAACCGAAAGATAATAATTTGTGATGAGCTGGGTCGAAATTCTGTAATATTACTTTTTGACTAATTTTTCGGAAACGAGCGATCGTATAACATTTTGGTTTGCAGTTGTGGATAGAGCATTTAAATACCTTTCTTTTGATGTGTATTTTGATTGGTTGGGAAATAATTTTGAAAATACTACTTTTTTCGGCAAGGGTTAGCCCACGATTTTCTCGAAAAACTGAAAAAAAATAATTTTTGTGATTTATGCATCAATTGAAAGGTGGGTCGATGCTCTGTGAAAACCGCATCATGTTTGGAGGCTTGGTTGAGGAAATAGGGCAACCGAAAGATAATTTGTGATGAGCTGGGTCGAAATTCTGTAATTTTACTTTTTGACTAATTTTTCGGAAACGAGCGATCGTATAACATTTTGGTTTGCAGTTGTGGGTAGAGCATTTAAATACCTTTCTTTTGATGTGCATTTTGATTGGGTGGGAAATAGTTTTGAAAATACTACTTTTTTCGGCAAGGGTTAGCCCACGATTTTCTCGAAAAACTGAAAAAAAATCATTTTTGAGATTTATGCATCAATTGAAAGGTGGGTCGATGCTCTGTATTTTAGTGAAAACCGCATCATGTTTGGAGGCTTGGTTGAGGAAATAGAGCAACCGAAAGATAATTTGTGATGAGCTGGGTCGAAATTCTGTAATTTTACTTTTTGACTAATTTTTCGGAAACGAGCGATCGTATAACATTTTGGTTTGCAGTTGTGGGTTAGAGCATTTAAATACCTTTCTTTTGATGTGCATTTTGATTGGGTGGGAAATAGTTTTGAAAATACTACTTTTTTCGGCAAGGGTTAGCCTACGATTTTCTCGAAAAACTGAAAAAAAATCATTTTTGTGATTTATGCAGCAATTGAAAGGTGGGTCGATGCTCTGTATTTTAGTGAAAACCGCATCATGTTTGGAGGCTTGGTTGAGGAAATAGTGCAACCGAAAAATAATTTCTGATGAGCTGGGTCTAAATTCTGTAATTTTACTTTTTGACTAATTTTTCGGAAACGAGCGATCGTATAACATTTTGGTTTGCAGTTGTGGGTAGAGCATTTAAATACCTTTCTTTTGATGTGCATTTTGATTGGGTGGGAAATAGTTTTGAAAATACTACTTTTTTCGGCAAGGGTTAGCCTACGATTTTCTCGAAAAACTGAAAAAAAAATCATTTTTGTGATTTATGCATCAATTGAAAGGTGGGTCGATGCTCTGTATTTTAGTGAAAACAGCATCATGTTTGGAGGCTTGGTTGAGGAAATAGAGCAACCGAAAGATAATTTGTGATGAGCTGGGTTGAAATTCTGTAATTTTACTTTTTGACTAATTTTTCGGAAACGAGCGATCGTATAACATTTTGGTTTGCAGTTGTGGGTAGAGCATTTAAATACCTTTCTTTTGATGTGCATTTTGATTGGGTGGGAAATAGATTTGAAAATGCTACTTTTTCGGCAATGGGTTAGCCCACGATTTTCTCGAAAAACTGAAAAAAAAATCATTTTTGTGATTTATGCATCAATTGAAAGGTGGGTCGATGCTCTGTATTTTAGTGAAAACCGCATCATGTTTGGAGGCTTGGTTGAGGAAATAGAGCAACCGAAAGATAATTTGTGATGAGCTGGGTCGAAATTCTGTAATTTTACTTTTTGACTAATTTTTCGGAAACGAGCGATCGTATAACATTTTGGTTTGCAGTTGTGGGTAGAGCATTTAAATACCTTTCTTTTGATGTGCATTTTGATTGGGTGGGAAATAGTTTTGAAAATACTACTTTTTTGGCAATGGGTTAGCCCACGATTTTCTCGAAAAACTGAAAAAAAATCATTTTTGTGATTTATGCATCAATTGAAAGGTGGGTCGATGCTCTGTATTTTAGTGAAAACCGCATCATGTTTGGAGGCTTGGTTGAGGAAATAGAGCAACCGAAAGATAATTTGTGATGAGCTGGGTCGAAATTCTGTAATTTTACTTTTTGACTAATTTTTCGGAAACGAGAGATCGTATAACATTTTGGTTTGCAGTTGTGGGTAGAGCATTTAAATACCTTTCTTTTGATGTGCATTTTGATTGGGTGGGAAATAGTTTTGAAAATACTACTTTTTTCGGCAAGGGTTAGCCCACGATTTTCTCGAAAAACTGAAAAAAAAATCATTTTTGTGATTTATGCATCAATTGAAAGGTGGGTCGATGCTCTGTATTTTAGTGAAAACCGCATCATGTTTGGAGGCTTGGTTGAGGAAATAGAGCAACCGAAAGATAATTTGTGATGAGCTGGGCCGAAATTCTGTAATTTTACTTTTTGACTAATTTTTCGGAAACGAGCGATCGTATAACATTTTGGTTTGCAGTTGTGGGTAGAGCATTTAAATACCTTTCTTTTGATGTGCATTTTGATTGGGTGGGAAATAGTTTTGAAAATACTACTTTTTTCGGCAAGGGTTAGCCCACGATTTTCTCGAAAAACTGAAAAAAAATCATTTTGAGATTTATGCATCAATTGAAAGGTGCTCTGTATTTTAGTGACACCGCATCATGTTTGGAGGCTTGGTTGAGGAAATAGAGCAACCGAAAGATAGTTTGTGATGAGCTGGGTCGAAATTCTGTAATTTTACTTTTTGACTAATTTTTCGGAAACGAGCGATCGTATAACATTTTGGTTTGCAGTTGTGGGTAGAGCATTTAAATACCTTTCTTTTGATGTGCATTTTGATTGGGTGGGAAATAGTTTTGAAAATACTACTTTTTTCGGCAAGGGTTAGCCCACGATTTTCTCGAAAAACTGAAAAAAAATCATTTCTGTGATTTATGCATCAATTGAAAGGTGGGTCGATGCTCTGTATTTTAGTGAAAACCGCATCATGTTTGGAGGCTTGGTTGAGGAAATAGAGCAACCGAAAGATAATTTGTAATGAGCTGGGTCGAAATTCTGTAATTTTACTTTTTGACTAATTTTTCGGAAACGAGCGATCGTATAACATTTTGGTTTGCAGTTGTGGGTAGAGCATTTAAATACCTTTCTTTTGATGTGCATTTTGATTGGGTGGGAAATAGTTTTGAAAATACTACTTTTTTCGGCAAGCCCACGATTTTCTCGAAAAACTGAAAAAAAAATCATTTTTGTGATTTATGCATCAATTGAAAGGTGGGTCGATGCTCTGTATTTTAGTGAAAACCGCATCATGTTTGAAGGCTTGGTTGAGGAAATAGAGCAACCGAAAGATAATTTGTGATGAGCTGGGTCGAAATTCTGTAATTTTACTTTTTAACTAATTTTTCGGAATCGAGCGATCGTATAACATTTTGGTTTGCAGTTGTGGGTAGAGCATTTAAATACCTTTCTTTTGATGTGCATTTTGATTGGGTGGGAAATAGTTTTGAAAATACTACTTTTTTCGGCAAGGGTTAGCCCACGATTTTCTCGAAAAACTGAAAAAAAATCATTTTTGTGATTGATGCATCAATTGAAAGGTGGGTCGATGCTCTGTATTTTAGTGAAAACCGCATCATGTTTGGAGGCTTGGTTGAGGAAATAGAGCAACCGAAAGATAATTTGTGATGAGCTGGGTCGAAATTCTGTAATTTTACTTTTTGACTAATTTTTCGGAAACGAGCGATCGTATAACATTTTGGTTTGCAGTTGTGGGTAGAGCATTTAAATACCTTTCTTTTGATGTGCATTTTGATTGGGTGGGAAATAGTTTTGAAAATACTACTTTTTCGGAAATGGGTTAGAACACGATTTTCTCGAAAAACTGAAAAAAAAATCATTTTTGTGATTTATGCATCAATTGAAAGGTGGGTCGATGCTCTGTATTTTAGTGAAAACCGCATCATGTTTGGAGGCTTGGTTGAGGAAATAGAGCAACCGAAAGATAATTTGTGATGAGCTGGGTCGAAATTCTGTAATTTTACTTTTTGACTAATTTTTCGGAAACGAGCGATCGTATAACATTTTGGTTTGCAGTTGTGGGTAGAGCATTTAAATACCTTTCTTTTGATGTGTATTTTGATTGGTTGGGAAATAATTTGAAAATACTACTTTTTTTCGGCAAGGGTTAGCCCACGATTTTCTCGAAAAACTGAAAAAAATCATTTTTGTGATTTATGCATCAGTTGAAAGGTGGGTCGATGCTCTGTATTTTAGTGAAAACCGCATCATGTTTGGAGGCTTGGTTGAGGAAATAGAGCAACCGAAAGATAATTTGTGATGAGCTGGGTCGAATTCTGTAATTTTACTTTTTGACTAATTTTTTCGGAAAAGAGAGATCGTATAACATTTTGGTTTGCAGTTGTGGGTAGAGCATTTAAATACCTTTCTTTTGATGTGCATTTTGATTGGGTGGGAAATAGTTTTCAAAATACTACTTTTTTGGCAATGGGTTAGCCCACGATTTTCTCGAAAAACTGAAAAAAAATCATTTTTGTGATTTATGCATCAATTGAAAGGTGGGTCGATGCTCTGTATTTTAGTGAAAACCGCATCATGTTTGGAGGCTTGGTTGAGGAAATAGAGCAACCGAAAGATAATTTGTGATGAGCTGGGTCGAAATTCTGTAATTTTACTTTTTGACTAATTTTTCGGAAAGAGAGATCGTATAACATTTTGGTTTGCAGTTGTGGTAGAGCATTTAAATACCTTTCTTTTGATGTGCATTTTGATTGGGTGGGAAATAGTTTTGAAAATACTACTTTTTTCGGCAAGGGTTAGCCCACGATTTTCTCGAAAAACTGAAAAAAAAACATTTTTTGTGATTTATGCATCAATTGAAAGGTGGGTCGATGCTCTGTATTTTAGTGAAAACCGCATCATGTTTGGAGGCTTGGTTGAGGAAATAGAGCAACCGAAAGATAATTTGTGATGAGCTGGGTCGAAATTCTGTAATTTTACTTTTTGACTAATTTTTCGGAAACGAGCGATCGTATAACATTTTGGTTTGCAGTTGTGGGTAGAGCATTTAAATACCTTTCTTTTTGATGTGCATTTTGATTGGGTGGGAAATAGTTTTGAAAATACTACTTTTTTCGGCAAGGGTTAGCCCACGATTTTCTCGAAAAACTGAAAAAAAATCATTTTTGTGATTTATGCATCAATTGAAAGGTGGGTCGATGCTCTGTATTTTAGTGAAAACCGCATCATGTTTGGAGGCTTGGTTGAGGAAATAGAGCAACCGAAAGATAATTTGTGATGAGCTGGGTCGAAATTCTGTAATTTTACTTTTTGACTAATTTTTCGGAAACGAGAGATCGTATAACATTTTGGTTTGCAGTTGTGGGTAGAGCATTTAAATACCTTTCTTTTGATGTGCATTTTGATTGGGTGGGAAATAGTTTTGAAAATACTACTTTTTTCGGCAAGGGTTAGCCCACGATTTTCTCGAAAAACTGAAAAAAAAATCATTTTGTGATTTATGCATCAATTGAAAGGTGGGTCGATGCTCTGTATTTTAGTGAAAACCGCATCATGTTTGGAGGCTTGGTTGAGGAAATAGAGCAACCGAAAGATAATTTGTGATGAGCTGGGTCGAAATTCTGTAATTTTACTTTTTGACTAATTTTTCGGAAACGAGCGATCGTATAACATTTTGGTTTGCAGTTGTGGGTAGAGCATTTAAATAATTTTCTTTTGATGTGCATTTTGATTGGGTGGGAAATATTTTTGCAAATACTACTTTTTTCGGCAAGGGTTAGCCCACGATTTTCTCGAAAAACTGAAAAAAAATCATTTTGAGATTTATGCATCAATTGAAAGGTGCTCTGTATTTTAGTGAAAACAGCATCATGTTTGGAGGCTTGGTTGAGGAAATAGAGCAACCGAAAGATAATTTGTGATGAGCTGGGTCGAAATTCTGTAATTTTACTTTTTGACTAATTTTTCGGAAATGAGCGATCGTATAACATTTTGTTTTGCAGTTGTGGGTAGAGCATTTAAATACCTTTCTTTTGATGTGCATTTTGATTGGGTGGGAAATAGTTTTGAAAATACTACTTTTTTCGGCAAGGGTTAGCCCACGATTTTCTCGAAAAACTGAAAAAAAATCATTTTGTGATTTATGCATCAAATAAAAGGTGGGTCGATGCTCTGTATTTTAGTGAAAACCGCATCATGTTTGGAGGGCTTGGTTGAGGAAATAGAGCAACCGAAAGATAATTTGTGATGAGCTGGGTCGAAATTCTGTAATTTTACTTTTTGACTAATTTTTCGGAAACGAGCGATCGTATAACATTTTGGTTTGCAGTTGTGGGTAGAGCATTTAAATACCTTTCTTTTGATGTGTATTTTGATTGGTTGGGAAATAATTTTGAAAATACTACTTTTTTCGGCAAGGGTTAGCCCACGATTTTCTCGAAAAACTGAAAAAAAATCATTTTTGTGATTTATGCATCAATTAAAAGGTGGGTCGATGCTCTGTATTTTAGTGAAAACCGCATCATGTTTGGAGGCTTGGTTGAGGAAATAGAGCAACCGAAAGATAGTTTGTGATGAGCTGGGTCGAAATTCTGTAATTTTACTTTTTGACTAATTTTTCGGAAACGAGCGATCGTATAACATTTTGGTTTGCAGTTGTGGGTAGAGCATTTAAATACCTTTCTTTTGATGTGTATTTTGATTGGTTGGGAAATAATTTTGAAAATACTACTTTTTTCGGCAAGGGTTAGCCCACGATTTTCTCGAAAAACTGAAAAAAAATCATTTTTGTGATTTATGCATCAATTGAAAGGTGGGTCGATGCTCTGTATTTTAGTGAAAACCGCATCATGTTTGGAGGCTTGGTTGAGGAAATAGAGCAACCGAAAGATAATAATTTGTGATGAGCTGGGTCGAAATTCTGTAATTTTACTTTTTGACTAATTTTTCGGAAACGAGAGATCGTATAACATTTTGGTTTGCAGTTGTGGGTAGAGCATTTAAATACCTTTCTTTTGATGTGCATTTTGATTGGGTGGGAAATAGTTTTGAAAATACTACTTTTTTCGGCAAGGGTTAGCCCACGATTTTCTCGAAAAACTGAAAAAAAATCATTTTGAGATTTATGCATCAATTGAAAGGTGCTCTGTATTTTAGTGACACCGCATCATGTTTGGAGGCTTGGTTGAGGAAATAGAGCAACCGAAAGATAGTTTGTGATGAGCTGGGTCGAAATTCTGTAATTTTACTTTTTGACTAATTTTTCGGAAACGAGCGATCGTATAACATTTTGGTTTGCAGTTGTGGGTAGAGCATTTAAATACCTTTCTTTTGATGTGCATTTTGATTGGGTGGGAAATAGTTTTGAAAATACTACTTTTTTCGGCAAGGGTTAGCCCACGATTTTCTCGAAAAACTGAAAAAAAAATCATTTTTGTGATTTATGCATCAATTGAAAGGTGGGTCGATGCTCTGTATTTTAGTGAAAACCGCATCATGTTTGAAGGCTTGGTTGAGGAAATAGAGCAACCGAAAGATAATTTGTGATGAGCTGGGTCGAAATTCTGTAATTTTACTTTTTGACTAATTTTTCGGAAAAGAGAGATCGTATAACATTTTGGTTTGCAGTTGTTGGTAGAGCATTTAAATACCTTTCTTTTGATGTGCATTTTTATTGGGTGGGAAATAGTTTTGAAAATACTACTTTTTTCGGCAAGGGTTAGCCCACGATTTTCTCGAAAAACTGAAAAAAAATCATTTTTGTGATTTATGCATCAATTGAAAGGTGGGTCGATGCTCTGTATTTTAGTGAAAACCGCATCATGTTTGGAGGCTTGGTTGAGGAAATAGAGCAACCGAAAGATAATTTGTGATGAGCTGGGTCGAAATTCTGTAATTTTACTTTTTAACTAATTTTTCGGAATCGAGCGATCGTATAACATTTTGGTTTGCAGTTGTGGGTAGAGCATTTAAATACCTTTCTTTTGATGTGCATTTTGATTGGGTGGGAAATAGTTTTGAAAATACTACTTTTTTCGGCAAGGGTTAGCCCACGATTTTCTCGAAAAACTGAAAAAAAATCATTTTGAGATTTATGCATCAATTGAAAGGTGCTCTGTATTTTAGTGACACCGCATCATGTTTGGAGGCTTGGTTGAGGAAATAGAGCAACCGAAAGATAGTTTGTGATGAGCTGGGTCGAAATTCTGTAATTTTACTTTTTGACTAATTTTTCGGAAACGAGCGATCGTATAACATTTTGGTTTGCAGTTGTGGGTAGAGCATTTAAATACCTTTCTTTTGATGTGCATTTTGATTGGGTGGGAAATAGTTTTGAAAATACTACTTTTTTCGGCAAGGGTTAGCCCACGATTTTCTCGAAAAACTGAAAAAAAATCATTTTTGTGATTTATGCATCAATTAAAAGGTGGGTCGATGCTCTGTATTTTAGTGAAAACCGCATCATGTTTGGAGGCTTGGTTGAGGAAATAGAGCAACCGAAAGATAATTTGTGATGAGCTGGGTCGAAATTCTGTAATTTTACTTTTTTACTAATTTTTCGGAAACGAGCGATCGTATAACATTTTGGTTTGCAGTTGTGGGTAGAGCATTTAAATACCTTTTCTTTTGATGTGCATTTTGATTGGGTGGGAATAGTTTTGAAAATACTACTTTTTTCGGCAAGGGTTTAGCCCACGATTTTCTCGAAAAACTGAAAAAAATCATTTTTGTGATTTATGCATCAATTGAAAGGTGGGTCGATGCTCTGTATTTTAGTGAAAACCGCATCATGTTTGAAGGCTTGGTTGAGGAAATAGAGCAACCGAAAGATAATTTGTGATGAGCTGGGTCGAAATTCTGTAATTTTACTTTTTGACTAATTTTCGGAAAAGAGAGATCGTTATAACATTTTGGTTTGCAGTTGTTGGTAGAGCATTTAAATACCTTTCTTTTGATGTGCATTTTTATTGGGTGGGAAATAGTTTTGAAAATACTACTTTTTTCGGCAAGGGGTTAGCCCACGATTTTCTCGAAAAACTGAAAAAAAATCATTTTTGTGATTTATGCATCAATTGAAAGGTGGGTCGATGCTCTGTATTTTAGTGAAAACCGCATCATGTTTGGAGGCTTGTTGAGGAAATAGAGCAACCGAAAGATAATTTTGTGATGAGCTGGGTCGAAATTCTGTAATTTTACTTTTTAACTAATTTTTCGGAATCGAGCGATCGTATAACATTTTGGTTTGCAGTTGTGGGTAGAGCATTTAAATACCTTTCTTTTGATGTGCATTTTGATTGGGTGGGAAATAGTTTTGAAAATACTACTTTTTTCGGCAAGGGTTAGCCCACGATTTTCTCGAAAAACTGAAAAAAAATCATTTTTGTGATTGATGCATCAATTGAAAGGTGGGTCGATGCTCTGTATTTTAGTGAAAACCGCATCATGTTTGGAGGCTTGGTTGAGGAAATAGAGCAACCGAAAGATAATAATTTGTGATGAGCTGGGTCGAAATTCTGTAATATTACTTTTTGACTAATTTTTCGGAAACGAGCGATCGTATAACATTTTGGTTTGCAGTTGTGGGTAGAGCATTTAAATACATTTCTTTTGATGTGCATTTTGATTGGTTGGGAAATAGTTTTGAAAATACTACTTTTTTCGGCAAGGGTTAGCCCACGATTTTCTCGAAAAACTGAAAAAAAATCATTTATGTGATTTATGCATCAATTGAAAGGTGGGTCGATGCTCTGTATTTTAGTGAAAACCGCATCATGTTTGGAGGCTTGGTTGAGGAAATAGAGCAACCGAAAGATAATTTGTGATGAGCTGGGTCGAAATTCTGTAATTTTACTTTTTGACTAATTTTTCGGAAACGAGCGATCGTATAACATTTTGGTTTGCAGTTGTGGGTAGAGCATTTAAATACCTTTCTTTTGATGTGCATTTTGATTGGGTGGGAAATAGTTTTGAAAATACTACTTTTTCGGAAATGGGTTAGAACACGATTTTCTCGAAAAACTGAAAAAAAAAATCATTTTTGTGATTTATGCATCAATTGAAAGGTGGGTCGATGCTCTGTATTTAAGTGAAAACCGCATCATGTTTGGAGGCTTGGTTGAGGAAATAGAGCAACCGAAAGATAATTTGTGATGAGCTGGGTCGAAATTCTGTAATTTTACTTTTTGACTAATTTTTCGGAAACGAGCGATCGTATAACATTTTGGTTTGCAGTTGTGGGTAGAGCATTTAAATACCTTTCTTTTGATGTGTATTTTGATTGGTTGGGAAATAATTTTGAAAATACTACTTTTTTCGGCAAGGGTTAGCCCACGATTTTCTCGAAAAACTGAAAAAAATCATTTTTGTGATTTATGCATCAGTTGAAAGGTGGGTCGATGCTCTGTATTTTAGTGAAAACCGCATCATGTTTGGAGGCTTGGTTGAGGAAATAGAGCAACCGAAAGATAATTTGTGATGAGCTGGGTCGAAATTCTGTAATTTTACTTTTTGACTAATTTTTCGGAAAAGAGAGATCGTATAACATTTTGGTTTGCAGTTGTGGGTAGAGCATTTAAATACCTTTCTTTTGATGTGCATTTTGATTGGGTGGGAAATAGTTTTGAAAATACTACTTTTTTGGCAATGGGTTAGCCCACGATTTTCTCGAAAAACTGAAAAAAAATCATTTTTGTGATTTATGCATCAATTGAAAGTTGGGTCGATGCTCGGTATTTTAGTGAAAACCGAATCATGTTGGGAGGCTTGGTTGAGGAAATAGAGCAACCGAAAGATAATTTGTGATGAGCTGGGTCGAAATTCTGTAATTTTACTTTTTGACTAATTTTTCGGAAACGAGCGATCGTATAACATTTTGGTTTGCAGTTGTGGGTAGAGCATTTAAATACCTTTCTTTTGATGTGCATTTTGATTGGGTGGGAAATAGTTTTGAAAATACTACTTTTTTCGGCAAGGGTTAGCCCACGATTTTCTCGAAAAACTGAAAAAAAATCATTTTTGTGATTTATGCATCAATTGAAAGGTGGGTCGATGCTCTGTATTTTAGTGAAAACCGCATCATGTTTGGAGGCTTGGTTGAGGAAATAGACCAACCGAAAGATAATTTGTGATGAGCTGGGTCTAAATTCTGTAATTTTACTTTTTGACTAATTTTTCGGAAACGAGCGATCGTATAACATTTTGGTTTGCAGTTGTGGGTAGAGCATTTAAATACCTTTCTTTTGATGTGCATTTTGATTGGGTGGGAAATAGTTTAGAAAATACTACTTTTTTGGCAATGGGTTAGCCCACGATTTTCTCGAAAAACTGAAAAAAAATCATTTTTGTGATTTATGCATCAATTGAAAGGTGGGTCGATGCTCTGTATTTTAGTGAAAACCGCATCATGTTTGGAGGCTTGGTTGAGGAAATAGAGCAACCGAAAGATAATTTGTGATGAGCTGGGTCGAAATTCTGTAATTTTACTTTTTGACTAATTTTTCGGAAACGAGAGATCGTATAACATTTTGGTTTGCAGTTGTGGGTAGAGCATTTAAATACCTTTCTTTTGATGTGCATTTTGATTGGGTGGGAAATAGTTTTGAAAATACTACTTTTTTCGGCAAGGGTTAGCCCACGATTTTCTCGAAAAACTGAAAAAAAAATCATTTTTGTGATTTATGCATCAATTGAAAGGTGGGTCGATGCTCTGTATTTTAGTGAAAACCGCATCATGTTTGGAGGCTTGGTTGAGGAAATAGAGCAACCGAAAGATAATTTGTGATGAGCTGGGTCGAAATTCTGTAATTTTACTTTTTGACTAATTTTTCGGAAACGAGCGATCGTATAACATTTTGGTTTGCAGTTGTGGGTAGAGCATTTAAATAATTTTCTTTTGATGTGCATTTTGATTGGGTGGGAAATAGTTTTGAAAATACTACTTTTTTCGGCAAGGGTTAGCCCACGATTTTCTCGAAAAACTGAAAAAAAATCATTTTGAGATTTATGCATCAATTGAAAGGTGCTCTGTATTTTAGTGAAAACAGCATCATGTTTGGAGGCTTGGTTGAGGAAATAGAGCAACCGAAAGATAATTTGTGATGAGCTGGGTCGAAATTCTGTAATTTTACTTTTTGACTAATTTTTCGGAAATGAGCGATCGTATAACATTTTGTTTTGCAGTTGTGGGTAGAGCATTTAAATACCTTTCTTTTGATGTGCATTTTGATTGGGTGGGAAATAGTTTTGAAAATACTACTTTTTTCGGCAAGGGTTAGCCCACGATTTTCTCGAAAAACTGAAAAAAAATCATTTTTGTGATTTATGCATCAATTAAAAGGTGGGTCGATGCTCTGTATTTTAGTGAAAACCGCATCATGTTTGGAGGCTTGGTTGAGGAAATAGAGCAACCGAAAGGTAATTTGTGATGAGCTGGGTCGAAATTCTGTAATTTTACTTTTTGACTAATTTTTCGGAAACGAGCGATCGTATAACATTTTGGTTTGCAGTTGTGGGTAGAGCATTTAAATACCTTTCTTTTGATGTGTATTTTGATTGGTTGGGAAATAATTTTGAAAATACTACTTTTTTCGGCAAGGGTTAGCCCACGATTTTCTCGAAAAACTGAAAAAAAATCATTTTTGTGATTTATGCATCAATTGAAAGGTGGGTCGATGCTCTGTATTTTAGTGAAAACCGCATCATGTTTGGAGGCTTGGTTGAGGAAATAGAGCAACCGAAAGATAATTTGTGATGAGCTGGGTCGAAATTCTGTAATTTTACTTTTTGACTAATTTTTCGGAAACGAGCGATCGTATAACATTTTGGTTTGCAGTTGTGGGTAGAGCATTTAAATACCTTTCTTTTGATGTGCATTTTGATTGGGTGGGAAATAGTTTTGAAAATACTACTTTTTCGGAAATGGGTTAGAACACGATTTTCTCGAAAAACTGAAAAAAAAATCATTTTTGTGATTTATGCATCAATTGAAAGGTGGGTCGATGCTCTGTATTTTAGTGAAAACCGCATCATGTTTGGAGGCTTGGTTGAGGAAATAGAGCAACCGAAAGATAATTTGTGATGAGCTGGGTCGAAATTCTGTAATTTTACTTTTTGACTAATTTTTCGGAAACGAGCGATCGTATAACATTTTGGTTTGCAGTTGTGGGTAGAGCATTTAAATACCTTTCTTTTGATGTGTATTTTGATTGGTTGGGAAATAATTTTGAAAATACTACTTTTTTCGGCAAGGGTTAGCCCACGATTTTCTCGAAAAACTGAAAAAAATCATTTTTGTGATTTATGCATCAGTTGAAAGGTGGGTCGATGCTCTGTATTTTAGTGAAAACCGCATCATGTTTGGAGGCTTGGTTGAGGAAATAGAGCAACCGAAAGATAATTTGTGATGAGCTGGGTCGAAATTCTGTAATTTTACTTTTTGACTAATTTTTCGGAAAAGAGAGATCGTATAACATTTTGGTTTGCAGTTGTGGGTAGAGCATTTAAATACCTTTCTTTTGATGTGCATTTTGATTGGGTGGGAAATAGTTTTGAAAATACTACTTTTTTGGCAATGGGTTAGCCCACGATTTTCTCGAAAAACTGAAAAAAAATCATTTTTGTGATTTATGCATCAATTGAAAGTTGGGTCGATGCTCTGTATTTTAGTGAAAACCGAATCATGTTGGGAGGCTTGGTTGAGGAAATAGAGCAACCGAAAGATAATTTGTGATGAACTGGGTCGAAATTCTGTAATTTTACTTTTTGACTAATTTTTCGGAAACGAGCGATCGTATAACATTTTGGTTTGCAGTTGTGGGTAGAGCATTTAAATACCTTTCTTTTGATGTGCATTTTGATTGGGTGGGAAATAGTTTTGAAAATACTACTTTTTTCGGCAAGGGTTAGCACACGATTTTCTCGAAAAACTGAAAAAAAAAATCATTTTTGTGATTTATGCATCAATTGAAAGGTGGGTCGATGCTCTGTATTTTAGTGAAAACCGCATCATGTTTGGAGGCTTGGTTGAGGAAATAGAGCAACCGAAAGATAATTTGTGATGAGCTGGGTCTAAATTCTGTAATTTTACTTTTTGACTAATTTTTCGGAAACGAGCGATCGTATAACATTTTGGTTTGCAGTTGTGGGTAGAGCATTTAAATACCTTTCTTTTGATGTGCATTTTGATTGGGTGGGAAATAGTTTTGAAAATACTACTTTTTTGGCAATGGGTTAGCCCACGATTTTCTCGAAAAACTGAAAAAAAATCATTTTTGTGATTTATGCATCAATTGAAAGGTGGGTCGATGCTCTGTATTTTAGTGAAAACCGCATCATGTTTGGAGGCTTGGTTGAGGAAATAGAGCAACCGAAAGATAATTTGTGATGAGCTGGGTCGAAATTCTGTAATTTTACTTTTTGACTAATTTTTCGGAAACGAGAGATCGTATAACATTTTGGTTTGCAGTTGTGGGTAGAGCATTTAAATACCTTTCTTTTGATGTGCATTTTGATTGGGTGGGAAATAGTTTTGAAAATACTACTTTTTTCGGCAAGGGTTAGCCCACGATTTTCTCGAAAAACTGAAAAAAAAATCATTTTTGTGATTTATGCATCAATTGAAAGGTGGGTCGATGCTCTGTATTTTAGTGAAAACCGCATCATGTTTGGAGGCTTGGTTGAGGAAATAGAGCAACCGAAAGATAATTTGTGATGAGCTGGGTCGAAATTCTGTAATTTTACTTTTTGACTAATTTTTCGGAAACGAGCGATCGTATAACATTTTGGTTTGCAGTTGTGGGTAGAGCATTTAAATAATTTTCTTTTGATGTGCATTTTGATTGGGTGGGAAATAGTTTTGAAAATACTACTTTTTTCGGCAAGGGTTAGCCCACGATTTTCTCGAAAAACTGAAAAAAAATCATTTTGAGATTTATGCATCAATTGAAAGGTGCTCTGTATTTTAGTGAAAACAGCATCATGTTTGGAGGCTTGGTTGAGGAAATAGAGCAACCGAAAGATAATTTGTGATGAGCTGGGTCGAAATTCTGTAATTTTACTTTTTGACTAATTTTTCGGAAACGAGCGATCGTATAACATTTTGTTTTGCAGTTGTGGGTAGAGCATTTAAATACCTTTCTTTTGATGTGCATTTTGATTGGGTGGGAAATAGTTTTGAAAATACTACTTTTTTCGGCAAGGGTTAGCCCACGATTTTCTCGAAAAACTGAAAAAAAATCATTTTTGTGATTTATGCATCAATTAAAAGGTGGGTCGATGCTCTGTATTTTAGTGAAAACCGCATCATGTTTGGAGGCTTGGTTGAGGAAATAGAGCAACCGAAAGATAATTTGTGATGAGCTGGGTCGAAATTCTGTAATTTTACTTTTTGACTAATTTTTCGGAAACGAGCGATCGTATAACATTTTGGTTTGCAGTTGTGGGTAGAGCATTTAAATACCTTTCTTTTGATGTGCATTTTGATTGGGTGGGAAATAGTTTTGAAAATACTACTTTTTTCGGCAAGGGTTAGCCCACGATTTTCTCGAAAAACTGAAAAAAAAATCATTTTTGTGATTTATGCATCAATTGAAAGGTGGGTCGATGCTCTGTATTTTAGTGAAAACCGCATCATGTTTGAAGGCTTGGTTGAGGAAATAGAGCAACCGAAAGATAATTTGTGATGAGCTGGGTCGAAATTCTGTAATTTTACTTTTTGACTAATTTTTCGGAAAAGAGAGATCGTATAACATTTTGGTTTGCAGTTGTTGGTAGAGCATTTAAATACCTTTCTTTTGATGTGCATTTTTATTGGGTGGGAAATAGTTTTGAAAATACTACTTTTTTCGGCAAGGGTTAGCCCACGATTTTCTCGAAAAACTGAAAAAAAATCATTTTTGTGATTTATGCATCAATTGAAAGGTGGGTCGATGCTCTGTATTTTAGTGAAAACCGCATCATGTTTGGAGGCTTGGTTGAGGAAATAGAGCAACCGAAAGATAATTTGTGATGAGCTGGGTCGAAATTCTGTAATTTTACTTTTTAACTAATTTTTCGGAATCGAGCGATCGTATAACATTTTGGTTTGCAGTTGTGGGTAGAGCATTTAAATACCTTTCTTTTGATGTGCATTTTGATTGGGTGGGAAATAGTTTTGAAAATACTACTTTTTTCGGCAAGGGTTAGCCCACGATTTTCTCGAAAAACTGAAAAAAAATCATTTTTGTGATTGATGCATCAATTGAAAGGTGGGTCGATGCTCTGTATTTTAGTGAAAACCGCATCATGTTTGGAGGCTTGGTTGAGGAAATAGAGCAACCGAAAGATAATAATTTGTGATGAGCTGGGTCGAAATTCTGTAATATTACTTTTTGACTAATTTTTCGGAAACGAGCGATCGTATAACATTTTGGTTTGCAGTTGTGGGTAGAGCATTTAAATACATTTCTTTTGATGTGCATTTTGATTGGGTGGGAAATAGTTTTGAAAATACTACTTTTTTCGGCAAGGGTTAGCCCACGATTTTCTCGAAAAACTGAAAAAAATCATTTTTGTGATTTATGCATCAGTTGAAAGGTGGGTCGATGCTCTGTATTTTAGTGAAAACCGCATCATGTTTGGAGGCTTGGTTGAGGAAATAGAGCAACCGAAAGATAATTTGTGATGAGCTGGGTCGAAATTCTGTAATTTTACTTTTTGACTAATTTTTCGGAAACGAGCGATCGTATAACATTTTGGTTTGCAGTTGTGGGTAGAGCATTTAAATACCTTTCTTTTCATGTGCATTTTGATTGGGTGGGAAATAGTTTTGAAAATACTACTTTTTCGGAAATGGGTTAGAACACGATTTTCTCGAAAAACTGAAAAAAAAATAATTTTTGTGATTTATGCATCAATTGAAAGGTGGGTCGATGCTCTGTATTTTAGTGAAAACCGCATCATGTTTGGAGGCTTGGTTGAGGAAATAGAGCAACCGAAAGATAATTTGTGATGAGCTGGGTCGAAATTCTGTAATTTTACTTTTTGACTAATTTTTCGGAAACGAGCGATCGTATAACATTTTGGTTTGCAGTTGTGGGTAGAGCATTTAAATACCTTTCTTTTGATGTGTATTTTGATTGGTTGGGAAATAATTTTGAAAATACTACTTTTTTCGGCAAGGGTTAGCCCACGATTTTCTCGAAAAACTGAAAAAAATCATTTTTGTGATTTATGCATCAGTTGAAAGGTGGGTCGATGCTCTGTATTTTAGTGAAAACCGCATCATGTTTGGAGGCTTGGTTGAGGAAATAGAGCAACCGAAAGATAATTTGTGATGAGCTGGGTCGAAATTCTGTAATTTTACTTTTTGACTAATTTTTCGGAAAAGAGAGATCGTATAACATTTTGGTTTGCAGTTGTGGGTAGAGCATTTAAATACCTTTCTTTTGATGTGCATTTTGATTGGGTGGGAAATAGTTTTGAAAATACTACTTTTTTGGCAATGGGTTAGCCCACGATTTTCTCGAAAAACTGAAAAAAAATCATTTTTGTGATTTATGCATCAATTGAAAGTTGCTTCGATGCTCTGTATTTTAGTGAAAACCGAATCATGTTGGGAGGCTTGGTTGAGGAAATAGAGCAACCGAAAGATAATTTGTGATGAGCTGGGTCGAAATTCTGTAATTTTACTTTTTGACTAATTTTTCGGAAACGAACGATCGTATAACATTTTGGTTTGCAGTTGTGGGTAGAGCATTTAAATACCTTTCTTTTGATATGTATTTTGATTGGTTGGGAAATAATTTTGAAAATACTACTTTTTTCGGCAAGGGTTAGCCCACGATTTTCTCGAAAAACTGAAAAAAATCATTTTTGTGATTTATGCATCAGTTGAAAGGTGGGTCGATGCTCTGTATTTTAGTGAAAACCGCATCATGTTTGGAGGCTTGGTTGAGGAAATAGAGCAACCGAAAGATAATTTGTGATGAGCTGGGTCGAAATTCTGTAATTTTACTTTTTGACTAATTTTTCGGAAAAGAGAGATCGTATAACATTTTGGTTTGCAGTTGTGGGTAGAGCATTTAAATACCTTTCTTTTGATGTGCATTTTGATTGGGTGGGAAATAGTTTTGAAAATACTACTTTTTTGGCAATGGGTTAGCCCACGATTTTCTCGAAAAACTGAAAAAAAATCATTTTTGTGATTTATGCATCAATTGAAAGTTGGGTCGATGCTCTGTATTTTAGTGAAAACCGCATCATGTTGGGAGGCTTGGTTGAGGAAATAGAGCTACCGAAAGATAATTTGTGATGAGCTGGGTCGAAATTCTGTAATTTTACTTTTTGACTAATTTTTCGGAAACGAACGATCGTATAACATTTTGGTTTGCAGTTGTGGGTAGAGCATTTAAATACCTTTCTTTTGATGTGCATTTTGATTGGGTGGGAAATAGTTTTGAAAATACTACTTTTTTCGGCAATGGGTTAGCCCACGATTTTCTCGAAAAACTGAAAAAAATCATTTTTGAGATTTATGCATCAATTGAAAGGTGGGTCGATGCTCTGTATTTTAGTGAAAACCGCATCATGTTTGGAGGCTTGGTTGAGAAAATAGAGCAACCGAAAGATAATTTGTGATGAGCTGGGTCGAAATTCTGTAATTTTACTTTTTGACTAATTTTTCGGAAACGAGCGATCGTATAACATTTTGGTTTGTAGTTGTGGGTAGAGCATTTAAATACCTTTCTTTTGATGTGCATTTTGATTGGGTGGGAAATAGATTTGAAAATGCTACTTTTTCGGCAATGGGTTAGCCCACGATTTTCTCGAAAAACTGAAAAAAATCATTTTTGTGATTTATGCATCAATTGAAAGGTGGGTCGATGCTCTGTATTTTAGTGAAAACCGCATCATGTTTGGAGGCTTGGTTGAGGAAATAGAGCAACCGAAAGATAATTTGTGATGAGCTGGGTTAAAATTCTGTAATTTTACTTTTTGACTAATTTTTCGGAAACGAGCGATCGTATAACATTTTGGTTTGCAGTTATGGGTAGAGCATTTAAATACCTTTCTTTTGATGTGCATTTTGATTGGGTGGGAAATAGTTTTGAAAATACTACTTTTTTCGGCAAGTGTTAGCCCACGATTTTCTCGAAAAACTGAAAAAAAATCATTTTTGAGATTTATGCATCAATTGAAAGGTGGGTCGATGCTCTGTATTTTAGTGACAACCGCATCATGTTTGGAGGCTTGGTTGAGGAAATAGAGCAACCGAAAGATAATTTGTGATGAGCTGGGTCGAAATTCTGTAATTTTACTTTTTGACTAATTTTTCGGAAACGAGCGATCGTATAACATTTTGGTTTGCAGTTGTGGGTAAAGCATTTAAGGGGGTATTCTGGTCTAGAAATTAAAAAAATTGATTTTTTTTTCTTTTCATATTTTCATAGTTTAACTATTTAAGAATATGTCTACGAGAGGATTTTCCCAAATTCTAATTATTTTCGGAGAAATAAGTATTTTGCTGAGCAGCCATCCAAATCGGTTGGGCTGCAAATAATAGAACAAAAGACATAATGGGGTACTTTAAACGCGTTTTTCTCAGAACTGTCTTTTTGAATCTGATACCCACGATTTCTCAGGTTCTGCAGAACCGATTTACTTGAAATTTTAAGAGAGTCTTCTTTAGGGACTTGTCTACGTCTGGAACTACCTCCATCCCCCAATTTTCATTTTTACTATTTTTAACAAATCAAAGAATGTTCAAAAAAATGGTAATTTTTTTTAATTTTTCTTTAGACAGTCGCCATTTTGTAAAAAAAAATGTTTGTAACTTTTCCGTAGTTCCACCCATTGCGACATTATTGTAGATTAATAATCTTTTTTAGTTTTTGATTTCAGATTTCTAGGAGAGTTAAAATCGTGGGTATGGTCACGCACCAAACTTTTGAGACGCACCACTCCATCAGCTGATAACTAACGGAATTTTGATTTTTTTTTTACTTTTTTATTTTTTTTTGTATGCTTCTAATGTAAATAAATAATGTCTACAAAAATTGATGGTAAAATTGTTGCTTGCTTTTTTCTACAGCACTTCAAAAATTACCTAAAATTCATGTCTCTAGACCAGAATACCCCCTTAAATACCTTTCTTTTGATGTGTATTTTGATTGGTTGGGAAATAATTTTGAAAATACTACTTTTTTCGGCAAGGGTTAGCCCACGATTTTCTCGAAAAACTGAAAAAAAATCATTTTTGTGATTTATGCATCAATTGAAAGGTGGGTCGATGCTCTGTATTTTAGTGAAAACCGCATCATGTTTGGAGGCTTGGTTGAGGAAATAGAGCAACCGAAAGATAATTTGTGATGAGCTGGGTCGAAATTCTGTAATTTTACTTTTTGACTAATTTTTCGGAAACGAGCGATCGTATAACATTTTGGTTTGCAGTTGTGGGTAGAGCATTTAAATACCTTTCTTTTGATGTGCATTTTGATTGGGTGGGAAATAGTTTTGAAAATACTACTTTTTTGGCAATGGGTTAGCCCACGATTTTCTCGAAAAACTGAAAAAAAATCATTTTTGTGATTTATGCATCAATTGAAAGGTGGGTCGAAGCTCTGTATTTTAGTGAAAACCGCATCATGTTTGGAGGCTTGGTTGAGGAAATAGAGCAACCGAAAGATAATTTGTGATGAGCTGGGTCGAAATTCTGTAATTTTACTTTTTGACTAATTTTTCGGAAAAGAGAGATCGTATAACATTTTGGTTTGCAGTTGTGGGTAGAGCATTTAAATACCTTTCTTTGGATGTGCATTTTGATTGGGTGGGAAATAGTTTTGAAAATACTACTTTTTTGGCAATGGGTTAGCCCACGATTTTCTCGAAAAACTGAAAAAAAATCATTTTTGTGATTTATGCATCAATTGAAAGCTGGGTCGATGCTCTGTATTTTAGTGAAAACCGCATCATGTTTGGAGGCTTGGTTGAGGAAATAGAGCAACCGAAAGATAATTTGTGATGAGCTGGGTCGAAATTCTGTAATTTTACTTTTTGACTAATTTTTCGGAAACGAGCGATCGTATAACATTTTGGTTTGCAGTTGTGGGTAGAGCATTTAAATACCTTTCTTTTGATGTGCATTTTGATTGGGTGGGAAAAGTTTTGAAAATACTACTTTTTCGGCAATGGGTTAGCCCACGATTTTCTCGAAAAACTGAAAAAAAATCATTTTTGTGATTGATGCATCAATTGAAAGGTGGGTCGATGCTCTGTATTTTAGTGAAAACCGCATCATGTTTGGAGGCTTGGTTGAGGAAATAGAGCAACCGAAAGATAATTTGTGATGAGCTGGGTCGAAATTCTGTTGTATTTTAGTGAAAACCGCATCATGTTTGGAGGCTTGGTTGAGGAAATAGAGCAACCGAAAGATAATTTGTGATGAGCTGGGTCGAAATTCTGTAATTTTACTTTTTGACTAATTTTTCGGAAACGAGCGATCGTATAACATTTTGGTTTGCAGTTGTGGGTAGAGCATTTAAATACCTTTCTTTTGATGTGCATTTTGATTGGGTGGCAAATAGTTTTGAAAATACTACTTTTTTCGGCAAGGGTTAGCCCACGATTTTCTCGAAAAACTGAAAAAAATCATTTTTGAGATTTATGCATCAATTGAAAGGTGGGTCGATGCTCTGTATTTTAGTGACAACCGCATCATGTTTGGAGGCTTGGTTGAGGAAATAGAGCAACCGAAAGATAATTTGTGATGAGCTGGGTCGAAATTCTGTAATTTTACTTTTTGACTAATTTTTCGGAAACGAGCGATCGTATAACATTTTGGTTTGCAGTTGTGGGTAGAGCATTTAAATACCTTTGTTTTGATGTGCATTTTGATTGGGTGGGAAATAGTTTTGAAAATACTACTTTTTTCGGCAAGGGTTAGCCCACGATTTTCTCGAAAAACTGAAAAAAAATCATTTTTGAGATTTATGCATCAATTGAAAGGTGGGTCGATGCTCTGTATTTTAGTGAAAACCGCATCATGTTTGGAGGCTTGGTTGAGGAAATAGAGCAACCGAAAGATAATTTGTGATGAGCTGGGTCGAAATTCTGTAATTTTACTTTTTGACTAATTTTTCGGAAACAAGCGATCGTATAACATTTTGGTTTGCAGTTGTGGGTAGAGCATTTAAATACCTTTCTTTTGATGTGCATTTTGATTGGGTGGGAAATAGTTTTGAAAATACTACTTTTTTCGGCAAGGGTTAGCCCACGATTTTCTCGAAAAACTGAAAAAAAATCAGTTTTGAGATTTATGCATCAATTAAAAGGTGGTTCGATGCTCTGTAGTTTAGTACAAACCGCATCATGTTTGGAGGCTTGGTTGAGGAAATAGAGCAACCGAAAGATAATTTGTGATGAGCTGGGTCGAATTTCTGTAATTTTACTATTTGACTAATTTTTCGGAAACGAGCGATCGTATAACATTTTGGTTTGCAGTTGTGGGTAGAGCATTTAAATACCTTTCTTTTGATGTGCATTTTGATTGGGTGGGAAATAGTTTTGAAAATACTACTTTTTTCGGCAAGGGTTAGCCCACGATTTTCTCGAAAAACTGAAAAAAAAATCATTTTTGAGATTAATGCATCAATTAAAAGGTGGGTCGATGCTCTGTATTTTAGTGAAAACCGCATCATGTTTGGAGGCTTGGTTGAGGAAATAGAGCAACCGAAAGATAATTTGTGATGAGCTGGGTCGAAATTCTGTAATTTTACTTTTTGACTAATTTTTCGGAAACGAGCGATCGTATAACATTTTGGTTTGCAGTTGTGGGTAGAGCATTTAAATACCTTTCTTTTGATGTGCATTTTGATTGGGTGGGAAATAGTTTTGAAAATACTATTTTTTTCGGCAAGGGTTAGCCCACGATTTTCTCGAAAAACTGAAAAAAAATCATTTTTGAGATTTATGCATCAATTAAAAGGTGGGTCGATGCTCTGTATTTTAGTGAAAACCGCATCATGTTTGGAGGCTTGGTTGAGGAAATAGAGCAACCGAAAGATAATTTGTGATGAGCTGGGTCGAAATTCTGTAATTTTACTTTTTGACTAATTTTTCGGAAACGAGCGATCGTATAACATTTTGGTTTGCAGTTGTGGGTAGAGCATTTAAATACCTTTCTTTTGATATGTATTTTGATTGGGTGGGAAATAGTTTTGAAAATACTACTTTTTCGGCAATGGGTTAGCCCACGATTTTCTCGAAAAACTGAAAAAAAATCATTTTTGAGATTTATGCATCAATTGAAAGGTGGGTCGATGCTCTGTATTTTAGTGAAAACCGCATCATGTTTGGAGGCTTGGTTGAGGAAATAGAGCAACCGAAAGATAATTTGTGATGAGCTGGGTCGAAATTCTGTAATTTTACTTTTTGACTAATTTTTCGGAAACGAGCGATCGTATAACATTTTGTTTTGCAGTTGTGGGTAGAGCATTTAAATACCTTTCTTTTGATGTGCATTTTGATTGGGTGGGAAATAGATTTGAAAATGCTACTTTTTCGGCAATGGGTTAGCCCACGATTTTCTCGAAAAACTGAAAAAAAATCATTTTTGTGATTTATGCATCAATTGAAAGGTGGGTCGATGCTCTGTATTTTAGTGAAAACCGCATCATGTTTTGAGGCTTGGTTGAGGAAATAGAGCAACCGAAAGATAATTTGTGATGAGCTGGGTCGAAATTCTGTAATTTTACTTTTTGACTAATTTTTCGGAAACGAGCTATCGTATAACATTTTGGTTTGCAGTGGTGGTTAGAGCATTTAAATACCTTTCTTTTGATGTGCATTTTGATTGGGTGGGAAATAGTTTTGAAAATACTACTTTTTTCGGCAAGGGTTAGCCCACGATTTTCTCGAAAAACTGAAAAAAAATCATTTTTGTGATTTATGCATCAATTGAAAGCTGGGTCGATGCTCTGTATTTTAGTGAAAACCGCATCATGTTTGGAGGCTTGGTTGAGGAAATAGAGCAACCGAAAGATAATTTGTGATGAGCTGGGTCGAAATTCTGTAATTTTACTTTTTGACTAATTTTTCGGAAAAGAGAGATCGTATAACATTTTGGTTTGCAGTTGTTGGTAGAGAATTTAAATACCTTTCTTTTGATGTGCATTTTGATTGGGTGGGAAATAGTTTTGAAAATACTACTTTTTTCGGCAAGGGTTAGCCCACGATTTTCTCGAAAAACTGAAAAAAAATCATTTTTGTGATTTATGCATCAATTGAAAGGTGGGTCGATGCTCTGTATTTTAGTGAAAACCGCATCATGTTTGGAGGCTTGGTTGAGGAAATAGAGCAACCGAAAGATAATTTGTGATGAGCTGGGTCGAAATTCTGTAATTTTACTTTTTGACTAATTTTTCGGAAACGAGCGATCGTATAACATTTTGGTTTGCAGTTGTGGGTAGAGCATTTAAATACCTTTCTTTTGATGTGCATTTTGATTGGGTGGGAAATAGTTTTGAAAATACTACTTTTTTCGGCAAGGGTTAGCCCACGATTTTCTCAAAAAACTGAAAAAAATAATTTTTTGTGATTTATGCATCAATTGAAAGGTGGGTCGAAGCTCTGTATTTTAGTGAAAACCGCATCATGTTTGGAGGCTTGGTTGAGGAAATAGAGCAACCGAAAGATAATTTGTGATGAGCTGGGTCGAAATTCTGTAATTTTACTTTTTGACTAATTTTTCGGAAACGAGCGATCGTATAACATTTTGGTTTGCAGTTGTGGGTAGAGCATTTAAATACCTTTCTTTTGATGTGCATTTTGATTGGGTGGGAAATAGATTTGAAAATGCTACTTTTTCGGCAATGGGTTAGCCCACGATTTTCTCGAAAAACTGAAAAAAATCATTTTTGTGATTTATGCATCAATTGAAAGGTGGGTCGATGCTCTGTATTTTAGTGAAAACCGCATCATGTTTGGAGGCTTGGTTGAAATAGAGCAACCGAAAGATAATTTGTGATGAGCTGGGTCGAAATTCTGTAATTTTACTTTTTGACTAATTTTTCGGAAACGAGCGATTGTATAACATTTTGGTTTGCAGTTGTGGGTAGAGCATTTAAATACCTTTCTTTTGATGTGCATTTTGATTGGGTGGGAAATAGTTTTGAAAATACTACTTTTTCGGCAATGGGTTAGCCCACGATTTTCTCGAAAAACTGAAAAAAAAATCATTTTTGTGATTTATGCATCAATTGAAAGGTGGGTCGATGCTCTGTATTTTAGTGAAAACCGCATCATGTTTGGAGGCTTGGTTGAGGAAATAGAGCAACCGAAAGATAATTTGTGATGAGCTGGGTCGAAATTCTGTAATTTTACTTTTTGACTAATTTTTCGGAAACAAGCGATCGTATAATATTTTGGTTTGCAGTTGTGGGTAGAGCATTTAAATACCTTTCTGTTGATGTGCATTTTGATTGGGTGGGAAATAGATTTGAAAATGCTTCTTTCTCGAAAAACTGAAAAAAAATCATTTTTTGTGATTTATGCATCAATTGAAAGGTGGGTCGATGCTCTGTATTTTAGTGAAAACCGCATCATGTTTGGAGGCTTGGTTGAGGAAATAGAGCAACCGAAAGATAATTTGTGATGAGCTGGGTCGAAATTCTGTAATTTTACTTTTTGACTAATTTTTCGGAAACGAGCGATCGTATAACATTTTGGTTTGCAGTTGTGGGTAGAGCATTTAAATACATTTCTTTTGATGTGCATTTTGATTGGGTGGGAAATAGTTTTGAAAATACTACTTTTTTCGGCAAGGGTTAGCCCACGATTTTCTCGAAAAACTGAAAAAAAATCATTTTTGTGATTTATGCATCAATTGAAAGGTGGGTCGATGCTCTGTATTTTAGTGAAAACCGCATCATGTTTGGAGGCTTGGTTGAGGAAATAGAGCAACCGAAAGATAATTTGTGATGAGCTGGGTCGAAATTCTGTAATTTTACTTTTTGACTAATTTTTCGGAAACGAGCGATCGTATAACATTTTGGTTTGCAGTTGTGGGTAGAGCATTTAAATACCTTTCTTTTGATGTGCATTTTGATTGGGTGGGAAATAGTTTTGAAAATACTACTTTTTTCGGCAAGGGTTAGCCCACGATTTTCTCGAAAAACTGAAAAAAAATCATTTTTGAGATTTATGCATCAATTGAAAGGTGGGTCGATGCTCTGTATTTTAGTGAAAACCGCATCATGTTTGGAGGCTTGGTTGAGGAAATAGAGCAACCGAAAGATAATTTGTGATGAGCTGGGTCGAAACTCTGTAATTTTACTTTTTGACTAATTTTTCGGAAACGAGCGATCGTATAACATTTTGGTTTGCAGTTGTGGGTAGAGCATTTAAATACCTTTCTTTTGATGTGCATTTTGATTGGGTGGGAAATAGTTTTGAAAATACTACTTTTTCGGCAATGGGTTAGCCCACGATTTTCTCGAAAAACTGAAAAAAAATCATTTTTGAGATTTATGCTTCAATTGAAAGGTGGGTCGATGCTCTGTATTTTAGTGAAAACCGCATCATGTTTGGAGGCTTGGTTGAGGAAATAGAGCAACCGAAAGATAATTTGTGATGAGCTGAGTCGAAATTCTGTAATTTTACTTTTTGACTAATTTTTCGGAAACGAGCGATCGTATAACATTTTGGTTTGCAGTTGTGGGTAGAGCATTTAAATACCTTTCTTTTGATGTGCATTTTGATTGGGTGGGAAATAGATTTGAAAATGCTACTTTTTCGGCAATGGGTTAGCCCACGATTTTCTCGAAAAACTGAAAAAAAATCATTTTTGTGATTTATGCATCAATTGAAAGGTGGGTCGATGCTCTGTATTTTAGTGAAAACCGCATCATGTTTGGAGGCTTATTTGAGGAAATAGAGCAACCGAAAGATAATTTGTGATGAGCTGGGTCGAAATTCTGTAATTTTACTTTTTGACTAATTTTTCGGAAACGAGCGATCGTATAACATTTTGGTTTGCAGTTGTGGGTAGAGCATTTAAATACCTTTCTTTTGATGTGTATTTTGATTGGGTGGGAAATAGTTTTGAAAATACTACTTTTTCGGCAAGGGTTAGCCCACGATTTTCTCGAAAAACTGAAAAAAAATCATTTTGTGATTTATGCATCAATTGAAAGCTGGGTCGATGCTCTGTATTTTAGTGAAAACCGCATCATGTTTGGAGGCTTGGTTGAGGAAATAGAGCAACCGAAAGATAATTTGTGATGAGCTGGATCGAAATTCTGTAATTTTACTTTTTGACTAATTTTTCGGAAACGAGCGATCGTATAACATTTTGGTTTGCAGTTGTGGGTAGAGCATTTAAATACCTTTCTTTTGATGTGCATTTTGATTGGGTGGGAAATAGTTTTTAAAATACTACTTTTTCGGCAATGGGTTAGCCCACGATTTTCTCGAAAAACTGAAAAAAAAATCATTTTTGAGATTTATGCTTCAATTGAAAGGTGGGTCGATGCTCTGTATCATGTTTGGAGGCTTGGTTGAGGAAATAGAGCAACCGAAAGATAATTTGTGATGAGCTGAGTCGAAATTCTGTAATTTTACTTTTTGACTAATTTTTCGGAAACGAGCGATCGTATAACATTTTAGTTTGCAGTTGTGGGTAGAGCATTTAAATACCTTTCTTTTGATGTGCATTTTGATTGGGTGGGAAATAGATTTGAAAATGCTACTTTTTCGGCAATGGGTTAGCCCACGATTTTCTCGAAAAACTGAAAAAAAATCATTTTTGTGATTTATGCATCAATTAAAAGGTGGGTCGATGCTCTGTATTTTAGTGAAAACCGCATCATGTTTGGAGGCTTATTTGAGGAAATAGAGCAACCGAAAGATAATTTGTGATGAGCTGGGTCGAAATTCTGTAATTTTACTTTTTGACTAATTTTTCGGAAACGAGCGATCGTATAACATTTTGGTTTGCAGTTGTGGGTAGAGCATTTAAATACCTTTCTTTTGATGTGTATTTTGATTGGGTGGGAAATAGTTTTGAAAATACTACTTTTTCGGCAAGGGTTAGCCCACGATTTTCTCGAAAAACTGAAAAAAAATCATTTTGTGATTTATGCATCAATTGAAAGCTGGGTCGATGCTCTGTATTTTAGTGAAAACCGCATCATGTTTAGAGGCTTGGTTGAGCAAATAGAGCAACCGAAAGATAATTTGTGATGAGCTGGGTCGAAATTCTGTAATTTTACTTTTTGACTAATTTTTCGGAAACGAGCCATCGTATAACATTTTGGTTTGCAGTTGTGGGTAGAGCATTTAAATACCTTTCTTTTAATGTGCATTTTGATTGGGTGGGAAATAGTTTTGAAAATACTACTTTTTTCGGCAAGGGTTAGCCCACGATTTTCTCGAAAAACTGAAAAAAAAATCATTTTTGTGATTTATGCATCAATTGAAAGGTGGGTCGATGCTCTGTATTTTAGTGAAAACCGCATCATGTTTGGAGGCTTGGTTGAGGAAATAGACCAACCGAAAGATAATTTGTGATGAGCTGGGTCGAAATTCTGTAATTTTACTTTTGGTTTGCAGTTGTGGGTAGAGCATTTAAATAACTTTCTTTTGATGTGCATTTTGATTGGGTGGGAAATAGATTTGAAAATGCTACTTTTTCGGCAATGGGTTAGCCCACGATTTTCTCGAAAAACTGAAAAAAAATCATTTTTGTGATTTATGCATCAATTGAAAGGTGGGTCGATGCTCTGTATTTTAGTGAAAACCGCATCATGTTTGGAGGCTTGGTTGAGGAAATAGAGCAACCGAAAGATAATTTGTGATGAGCTGGGTCGAAATTCTGTAATTTTACTTTTTGACTAATTTTTCGGAAACGAGCGATCGTATAACATTTTGGTTTGCAGTTGTGGGTAGAGCATTTAAATACCTTCCTTTTGATGTGCATTTTGATTGGGTGGGAAATAGTTTTTAAAATACGACTTTTTCGGCAATGGGTTAGCCCACGATTTTCTCGAAAAACTGAAAAAAAAATCATTTTTGTGATTTATGCATCAATTGAAAGGTGGGTCGATGCTCTGTATTTTAGTGAAAACCGCATCATGTTTGGAGGCTTGGTTGAGGAAATAGAGCAACCGAAAGATAATTTGTGATGAGCTGGGTCGAAATTCTGTAATTTTACTTTTTGACTAATTTTTCGGAAACAAGCGATCGTATAATATTTTGGTTTGCAGTTGTGGGTAGAGCATTTAAATACCTTTCTTTTGATGTGCATTTTGATTGGGTGGGAAATAGATTTGAAAATACTACTTTTTCGGCAAGGGTTAGCCCACGATTTTCTCGAAAAACTGAAAAAAAAATCATTTTTGTGATTTATGCATCAATTGAAAGGTGGGTATATGCTCTGTATTTTAGTGAAAACCGCATCATGTTTGGAGGCTTGGTTGAGGAAATAGAGCAACCGAAAGATAATTTGTGATGAGCTGGGTCGAAATTCTGTAATTTTACTTTTTGACTAATTTTTCGGAAACAAGCGATCGTATAATATTTTGGTTTGCAGTTGTGGGTAGAGCATTTAAATACCTTTCTTTTGATGTGCATTTTGATTGGGTGGGAAATAGATTTGAAAATGCTACTTTTCGGCAAGGGTTAGCCCACGGTTTTCTCGAAAAACTGAAAAAAAATCATTTTATGTGATTTATGCATCAATTGAAAGGTGGGTCGATGCTCTGTATTTTAGTGAAAACCACATCATGTTTGGAGGCTTGGTTGAGGAAATAGAGCAACCGAAAGATAATTTGTGATGAGCTGGGTCGAAATTCTGTAATTTTACTTTTTGACTAATTTTTCGGAAACGAGCGATCGTATAACATTTTGGTTTGCAGTTGTGGGTAGAGCATTTAAATACATTTCTTTTGATGTTTCTTTTGATTGGGTGGGAAATAGTTTTGAAAATACTACTTTTTCGGCAAGGGTTAGCCCACGATTTTCTCGAAAAACTGAAAAAAAAAAATCATTTTTGTGATTTATGCATCAATTGAAAAGTGGATCGATGCTCTGTATTTTAGTGAAAACCGCATCATGTTTGGAGGCTTGGTTGAGGAAATAGAGCAACCGAAAGATAATTTGTGATGAGCTGGGTCGAAATTCTGTAATTTTACTTTTTGACTAATTTTTCGGAAACGAGCGATCGTATAACATTTTGGTTTGCAGTTGTGGGTAGAGCATTTAAATACCTTTCTTTTGATGTGCATTTTGATTGGGTGGGAAATAGTTTTGAAAATACTACTTTTTTCGGCAAGGTTAGCCCACGATTTTCTCGAAAAACTGAAAAAAAATCATTTTTGTGATTTATGCATCAATTGAAAGGTGGGTCGATGCTCTGTATTTTAGTAAAAACCGCATCATGTTTGGAGGCTTGGTTGAGGAAATAGAGCAACCGAAAGATAATTTGTGATGAGCTGGGTCGAAATTCTGTAATTTTACTTTTTGACTAATTTTTCGGAAACGAGCGATCGTATAACATTTTGGTTTGCAGTTGTGGGTAGAGCATTTAAATACCTTTCTTTTGATGTGTATTTTGATTGGGTGGGAAATAGTTTTGAAAATACTACTTTTTCGGCAAGGGTTAGCCCACGATTTTCTCGAAAAAACTGAAAAAAAAATCATTTTGTGATTTATGCATCAATTGAAAGCTGGGTCGATGCTCTGTATTTTAGTGAAAACCGCATCATGTTTGGAGGCTTGGTTGAGGAAATAGAGCAACCGAAATATATTTTGTGATGAGCTGGGTCGAAATTCTGTAATTTTACTTTTTGACTAATTTTTCGGAAACGAGTGATCGTATAACATTTGGATTGCAGTTGTGGGTAGAGCATTTAAATACCTTTCTTTTAATGTGCATTTTGATTGGGTGGGAAATAGTTTTGAAAATACTACTTTTTTCGGCAAGGGTTAGCCCACGATTTTCTCGAAAAAACTGAAAAAAAATCATTTTTGTGATTTATGCATCAATTGAAAGGTGGGTCGATGCTCTGTATTTTAGTGAAAACCGCATCATGTTTGGAGGCTTGGTTGAGGAAATAGAGCAACCGAAAGATAATTTGTGATGAGCTGGGTCGAAATTCTGTAATTTTACTTTTTGACTAATTTTTCGGAAAAGAGAGATCGTATAACATTTTGGTTTGCAGTTGTTGGTAGAGCATTTAAATACTTTCTTTTGATGTGCATTTTGATTGGGTGGGAAATAGTTTTGAAAATACTACTTTTTTCGGCAAGGGGTTAGCCCACGATTTTCTCGAAAAACTGAAAAAAAATCATTTTTGTGATTTATGCATCAATTGAAAGGTGGGTCGATGCTATTTTAGTGAAAACCGCATCATGTTTGGAGGCTTGGTTGAGGAAATAGAGCAAACTGAAAGATAATTTGTAATGAGCTGGGTCGAAATTCTGTAATTTTACTTTTTGACTAATTTTTTCGGAAACGAGCGATCGTATAACATTTTGGTTTGCAGTTGTGGGTAGAGCATTTAAATACCTTTCTTTTGATGTGCATTTTGATTGGGTGGGAAATAGATTTGAAAATGCTACTTTTTCGGCAATGGGGTTAGCCCACGATTTTCTCGAAAAAACTGAAAAAAAATCATTTTTGTAATTTATGCATCAATTGAAAGGTGGGTCGATGCTCTGTATTTTAGTGAAAACCGCATCATGTTTGGAGGCTTGGTTGAGGAAATAGAGCAACCGAAAGATAATTTGTGATGAGCTGGGTCGAAATTCTGTAATTTTACTTTTTGACTAATTTTTCGGAAACGAGCGATCGTATAACATTTTGGTTTGCAGTTGTGGGTAGAGCATTTAAATACCTTTCTTTTGATGTGCATTTTGATTGGGTGGGAAATAGTTTTGCAAATACTACTTTTTTCGGCAAAGGTTAGCCCACGATTTTCTCGAAAAACTGAAAAAAAATTATTTTTGTGATTTATGCATCAATTGAAAGGTGGGTCGATGCTCTGTATTTTAGTGAAAACCGCATCATGTTTGGAGGCTTGGTTGAGGAAATAGAGCAACCGAAAGATAATTTGTGATGAGCTGGGTCGAAATTCTGTAATTTTACTTTTTGACTAATTTTTCGGAAACGAGCGATCGTATAACATTTTGGTTTGCAGTTGTGGGTAGAGCATTTAAATACCTTTCTTTTGATGTGCATTTTGATTGGGTGGGAAATAGTTTTGAAAAATACTACTTTTTTCGGCAAGGGTTAGCCACGATTTTCTCGAAAAACTGAAAAAAAAATCATTTTTGAGATTTATGCATCAATTGAAAGGTGGGTCGATGCTCTGTATTTTAGTGAAAACCGCATCATGTTTGGAGGCTTGGTTGAGGAAATAGAGCAACCGAAAGATAATTTGTGATGAGCTGGGTCGAAATTCTGTAATTTTACTTTTTGACTAATTTTTCGGAAACGAGCGATCGTATAACATTTTGGTTTGCAGTTGTGGGTAGAGCATTTAAATACCTTTCTTTTGATGTGCATTTTGATTGGGTGGGAAATAGTTTTGAAAAATACTACTTTTTTCGGCAAGGGTTAGCCCACGATTTTCTCGAAAAACTGAAAAAAAAATCATTTTTGAGATTTATGCATCAATTGAAAGGTGGGTCGATGCTCTGTATTTTAGTGAAAACCGCATCATGTTTGGAGGCTTGGTTGAGGAAATAGAGCAACCGAAAGATAATTTGTGATGAGCTGGGTCGAAATTCTGTAATTTTACTTTTTGACTAATTTTTCGGAAACGAGCGATCGTATAACATTTTGGTTTGCAGTTGTGGGTAGAGCATTTAAATACCTTTCTTTTGATGTGCATTTTGATTGGGTAAGAAATAGTTTTGAAAATACTACTTTTTTCGGCAAGGGTTAGCCCACGATTTTCTCGAAAAACTGAAAAAAAATCATTTTTGTGATTTATGCATCAATTGAAAGGTGGGTCGATGCTCTGTATTTTAGTGAAAACCGCATCATGTTTGGAGGCTTGGTTGAGGAAATAGAGCAACCGAAAGATAATTTGTGATGAGCTGGGTCGAAATTCTGTAATTTTACTTTTTGACTAATTTTTCGGAAAAGAGAGATCGTATAACATTTTGGTTTGCAGTTGTGGGTAGAGCATTTAAATACCTTTCTTTTGATGTGCATTTTGATTGGGTGGGAAATAGTTTTGAAAATACTACTTTTTTCGGCAAGGGTTAGCCCACGATTTTCTCGAAAAACGGAAAAAAAAATCAGTTTTGAGATTTATGCATCAATTGAAAGGTGGGTCGATGCTCTGTATTTTAGTGAAAACCGCATCATGTTTGGAGGCTTGGTTGAGGAAATAGAGCAACCGAAAGATAATTTGTGATGAGCTGGGTCGAAATTCTGTAATTTTACTTTTTGACTAATTTTTCGGAAACGAGCGATCGTATAACATTTTGGTTTGCAGTTGTGGGTAGAGCATTTAAATACCTTTCTTTTGATGTGCATTTTGATTGGGTGGGAAATAGATTTGAAAATGCTACTTTTTCGGCAATGGGTTAGCCCACGATTTTCTCGAAAAACTGAAAAAAAATCATTTTTGAGATTTATGCATCAATTGAAAGGTGGGTCGATGCTCTGTATATTAGTGAAAACCGCATCATGTTTGGAGGCTTGGTTGAGGAAATAGAGCAACCGAAAGATAATTTGTGATGAGCTGGGTCGAAATTCTGTAATTTTACTTTTTGACTAATTTTTCGGAAACGAGCGATCGTATAACATTTTGGTTTGCAGTTGTGGGTAGAGCATTTAAATACCTTTCTTTTGATGTGCATTTTGATTGGGTGGGAAATAGTTTTGAAAATACTACTTTTTTCGGCAAGGGTTAGCCCACGATTTTCTCGAAAAACCGAAAAAAAATCATTTTTGTGATTTATGCATCAATTGAAAGGTGGGTCGATGCTCTGTATTTTAGTGAAAACCGCATCATGTTTGGAGGCTTGGTTGAGGAAATAGAGCAACCGAAAGATAATTTGTGATGAGCTGGGTCGAAATTCTGTAATTTTACTTTTTGACTAATTTTTCGGAAACGAGCGATCGTATAACATTTTGGTTTGCAGTTGTGGGTAGAGCATTTAAATACCTTTCTTTTGATGTGCATTTTGATTGGGTGGGAAATAGTTTTGAAAATACTACTTTTTCGGCAATGGGTTAGCCCACGATTTTCTCGAAAAACTGAAAAAAAATCATTTTTGTGATTTATGCATCAATTGAAAGGTGGGTCGATGCTCTGTATTTTAGTGAAAACCGCATCATGTTTGGAGGCTTGGTTGAGGAAATAGAGCAACCGAAAGATAATTTGTGATGAGCTGGGTCGAAATTCTGTAATTTTACTTTTTGACTAATTTTTCGGAAAAGAGAGATCGTATAACATTTTGGTTTGCAGTTGTGGGTAGAGCATTTAAATACCTTTCTTTTGATGTGCATTTTGATTGGGTGGGAAATAGTTTTGAAAATACTACTTTTTTCGGCAAGGGTTAGCCCACGATTTTCTCGAAAAACTGAAAAAAAATCATTTTTGTGATTTATGCATCAATTGAAAGGTGGGTCGATGCTCTGTATTTTAGTGAAAACCGCATCATGTTTGGAGGCTTGGTTGAGGAAATAGAGCAACCGAAAGATAATTTGTGATGAGCTGGGTCGAAATTCTGTAATTTTACTTTTTGACTAATTTTTCGGAAACGAGCGATCGTATAACATTTTGGTTTGCAGTTGTGGGTAGAGCATTTAAATACCATTCTTTTGATGTGTATTTTGATTGGTTGGGAAATAATTTTGAAAATACTACTTTTTTCGGCAAGGGTTAGCCCACGATTTTCTCGAAAAACTGAAAAAAAATCATTTTTGTGATTTATGCATCAATTGAAAGGTGGGTCGATGCTCTGTATTTTAGTGAAAACCGCATCATGTTTGGAGGCTTGGTTGAGGAAATAGAGCAACCGAAAGATAATTTGTGATGAGCTGGGTCGAAATTTTGTAATTTTACTTTTTGACTAATTTTTCGGAAAAGAGATATCGTATAACATTTTGGTTTGCAGTTGTGGGTAGAGCATTTAAATACCTTTCTTTTGATGTGCATTTTGATTGGGTGGGAAATAGTTTTGAAAATACTACTTTTTCGGCAATGGGTTAGCCCACGATTTTCTCGAAAAACTGAAAAAAAATCATTTTTGAGATTTATGCATCAATTGAAAGGTGGGTCGATGCTCTGTATTTTAGTGAAAACCGCATCATGTTTGGAGGCTTGGTTGAGGAAATAGAGCAACCGAAAGATAATTTGTGATGAGCTGGGTCGAAATTCTGTAATTTTACTTTTTGACTAATTTTTCGGAAACGAGCGATCGTATAACATTTTGGTTTGCAGTTGTGGGTAGAGCATTTAAATACCTTTCTTTTGATGTGCATTTTGATTGGGTGGGAAATAGTTTTGAAAATACTACTTTTTTCGGCAAGGGTTAGCCCACGATTTTCTCGAAAAACTGAAAAAAAAATCATTTTTGTGATTTATGCATCAATTGAAAGGTGGGTCGATGCTCTGTATTTTAGTGAAAACCGCATCATGTTTGGAGGCTTGGTTGAGGAAATAGAGCAACCGAAAGATAATTTGTGATGAGCTGGGTCGAAATTCTGTAATTTTACATTTTGACTAATTTTTCGGAAACGAGCGATCGTATAACATTTTGGTTTGCAGTTGTGGGTAGAGCATTTAAATACCTTTCTTTTGATGTGCATTTTGATTGGGTGGGAAATAGTTTTGAAAATACTACTTTTTTCGGCAAGGGTTAGCCCACGATTTTCTCGAAAAACTGAAAAAAAATCATTTTTGAGATTTATGCATCAATTGAAAGGTGGGTCGATGCTCTGTATTTTAGTGACAACCGCATCATGTTTGGAGGCTTGGTTGAGGAAATAGAGCAACCGAAAGATAATTTGTGATGAGCTGGGTCGAAATTCTGTAATTTTACTTTTTGACTAATTTTTCGGAAACGAGCGATCGTATAACATTTTGGTTTGCAGTTGTGGGTAGAGCATTTAAATACCTTTCTTTTGATGTGTATTTTGATTGGGTGGGAAATAGTTTTGAAAATACTACTTTTTCTTCAAGGGTTAGCCCACGATTTTCTCGAAAAACTGAAAAAAATCATTTTTGTGATTTATGCATCAATTGAAAGCTGGGTCGATGCTCTGTATTTTAGTGAAAACCGCTTCATGTTTGGAGGCTTGGTTGAGGAAATAGAGCAACCGAAAGATAATTTGTGATGAGCTGGGTCGAAATTCTGTAATTTTACTTTTTGACTAATTTTTCGGAAAAGAGAGATCGTATAACATTTTGGTTTGCAGTTGTGGGTAGAGCATTTAAATACCTTTCTTTTGATGTGCATTTTGATTGGGTGGAAATAGTTTTGAAAATACTACTTTTTCGGCAATGGGTTAGCCCACGATTTTCTCGAAAAACTGAAAAAAAATCATTTTTGAGATTTATGCATCAATTGAAAGGTGGGTCGATGCTCTGTATTTTAGTGAAAACCGCATCATGTTTGGAGGCTTGGTTGAGGAAATAGAGCAACCGAAAGATAATTTGTGATGAGCTAGGTCGAAATTCTGTAATTTTACTTTTTGACTAATTTTTCGGAAAAGAGAGATCGTATAACATTTTGGTTTGCAGTTGTGGGTAGAGCATTTAAATACCTTTCTTTTGATGTGCATTTTGATTGGGTGGGAAATAGTTTTGAAAATACTACTTTTTTCGGCAAGGGTTAGCCCACGATTTTCTCGAAAAACTGAAAAAAAAATCATTTTTGAGATTTATGCATCAATTGAAAGCTGGGTCGATGCTCTGTATTTTAGTGAAAACCGCATCATGTTTGGAGGGTTGGTTGAGGAAATAGAGCAACCGAAAGATAATTTGTGATGAGCTGGGTCGAAATTCTGTAATTTTACTTTTTGACTAATTTTTCGGAAAAGAGAGATCGTATAACATTTTGGTTTGCAGTTGTGGGTAGAGCATTTAAATACCTTTCTTTTGATGTGCATTTTGATTGGGTGGGAAATAGTTTTGAAAATACTACTTTTTCGGCAATGGGTTAGCCCACGATTTTCTCGAAAAACTGGAAAAAAATCATTTTTGAGATTTATGCATCAATTGAAAGGTGGGTCGATGCTCTGTATTTTAGTGAAAACCGCATCATGTTTGGAGGCTTGGTTGAGGAAATAGAGCAACCGAAAGATAATTTGTGATGAGCTGGGTCGAAATTCTGTAATTTTACTTTTTGACTAATTTTTCGGAAACGAGCGATTGTATAACATTTTGGTTTGCAGTTGTGGGTAGAGCATTTAAATACCTTTCTTTTGATGTGCATTTTAATTGGGTGGGAAATAGTTTTGAAAATACTACTTTTTCGGCAATGGGTTAGCCCACGATTTTCACGAAAAACTGAAAAAAAATCATTTTTGAGATTTATGCATCAATTGAAAGGTGGGTCGATGCTCTGTATTTTAGTGAAAACCACATCATGTTTGGAGGCTTGGTTGAGGAAATAGAGCAACCGAAAGATAATTTGTGATGAGCTGGGTCCAAATTCTGTAATTTTACTTTTTGACTAATTTTTCGGAAACGAGCGATCGTATAACATGTTGGTTTGCAGTTGATTGGGTGGGAAATAGTTTTGAAAATACTACTTTTTTCGGCAAGGGTTAGCCCACGATTTTCTCGAAAAACTGAAAAAAAAATCATTTTTGTGATTTATGCATCAATTGAAAGGTGGGTCGATGCTCTGTATTTTAGTGAAAACCGCATCATGTTTGGAGGCTTGGTTGAGGAAATAGAGCAACCGAAAGATAATTTGTGATGAGCTGGGTCGAAATTCTGTAATTTTACTTTTTGACTAATTTTTCGGAAACGAGCGATCGTATAACATTTTGGTTTGCAGTTGTGGGTAGAGCATTTAAATACCTTTCTTTTGATGTGCATTTTGATTGGGTGGGAAATAGATTTGAAAATGCTACTTTTTCGGCAATGGGTTAGCCCACGATTTTCTCGAAAAACTGAAAAAAAAATCATTTTTGTGATTTATGTATCAATTGAAAGGTGGTTCGATGCTCTGTATTTTAGTGAAAACCGCATCATGTTTGGAGGCTTGGTTGAGGAAATAGAGCAACCGAAAGATTATTTGTGATGAGCTGGGTCGAAATTCTGTAATTTTACTTTTTGACTAATTTTTCGGAAAAGAGAGATCGTATAACATTTTGGTTTGCAGTTGTTGGTAGAGCATTTAAATACCTTTCTTTTGATGTGCATTTTGATTGGGTGGGAAATAGTTTTGCAAATACTACTTTTTTCGGCAAGGGTTAGCCCACGATTTTCTCGAAAAACTGAAAAAAAATCATTTTTGTGATTTATGCATCAATTGAAAGGTGGGTCGATGCTCTGTATTTTAGTGAAAACCGCATCATGTTTGGAGGCTTGGTTGAGGAAATAGAGCAACCGAAAGATAATTTGTGATGAGCTGGGTCGAAATTCTGTAATTTTACTTTTTGACTAATTTTTCGGAAACGAGCGATCGTATAACATTTTGGTTTGCAGTTGTGGGTAGAGCATTTAAATACCTTTCTTTTGATGTGCATTTTGATTGGGTGGGAAATAGTTTTGAAAATACTACTTTTTTCGGCAAGGGTTAGCCCACGATTTTCTCGAAAAACTGAAAAAAAAATCATTTTTGTGATTTATGCATTAATTGAAAGGTGGGTCGATGCTCTGTATTTTAGTGAAAACCGCATCATGTTTGGAGGCTTGGTTGAGGAAATAGAGCAACCGAAAGATAATTTGTGATGAGCTGGGTCGAAATTCTGTAATTTTACTTTTTGACTAATTTTTCGGAAACGAGCGATCGTATAACATTTTGGTTTGCAGTTGTGGGTAGAGCATTTAAATACCTTTCTTTTGATGTGCATTTTGATTGGGTGGGAAATAGTTTTGAAAATACTACTTTTTTCGGCAAGGGTTAGCCCACGATTTTCTCGAAAAACTGAAAAAAAATCATTTTTGTGATTTATGCATCAATTGAAAGGTGGGTCGATGCTCTGTATTTTAGTGAAAACCGCATCATGTTTGGAGGCTTGGTTGAGGAAATAGAGCAACCGAAAGATAATTTGTGATGAGCTGGGTCGAAATTCCGTAATTTTACTTTTTGACTAATTTTTCGGAAACAAGCGATCGTATAACATTTTGGTTTGCAGTTGTGGGTAGAGCATTTAAATACCTTTCTTTTGATGTGCATTTTGATTGGGTGGGGAAATAGTTTTGAAAATACTACTTTTTTCGGCAAGGGTTAGCCACGATTTTCTCGAAAAACTGAAAAAAAATCGTTTTTGAGATTTATGCATCAATTAAAAGGTGGGTCGATGCTCTGTATTTTAGTGAAAACCGCATCATGTTTGGAGGCTTGGTTGAGGAAATAGAGCAACCGAAAGATAATTTGCGATGAGCTGGGTCGAAATTCTGTAATTTTACTTTTTGACTAATTTTTCGGAAACGAGCGATCGTATAACATTTTGGTTTGCAGTTGTGGGTAGAGCATTTAAATACCTTTCTTTTGATGTGCATTTTGATTGGGTGGGAAATAGTTTTGAAAATACTACTTTTTTCGGCAAGGGTTAGCCCACGATTTTCTCGAAAAACTGAAAAAAAAATCATTTTTGTGATTTATGCATCAATTGAAAGGTGGGTCGATGCTCTGTATTTTAGTGAAAACCGCATCATGTTTGGAGGCTTGGTTGAGAAATAGAGCAACCGAAAGATAATTTGTGATGAGCTGGGGTCGAAATTCTGTAATTTTACTTTTTGACTAATTTTTCGGAAACGAGCGATCGTATAACATTTTGGTTTGCAGTTGAGGGTAGAGCTTTTAAATACCTTTCTTTTGATGTGCATTTTGATTGGGTGGGAAATAGATTTGAAAATACTACTTTTTTCGGCAAGGGTTAGCCCACGATTTTCTCGAAAAACTGAAAAAAAACCATTTTTGAGATTTATGCATCAATTGAAAGGTGGGTCGATGCTCTGTATTTTAGTGAAAACCGCATCTTGTTTGGAGGCTTGGTTGAGGAAATAGAGCAACCGAAAGATAATTTGTGATGAGCTGGGTCGAAATTCTGTAATTTTACTTTTTGACTAATTTTTCGGAAACAAGCGATCGTATAACATTTTGGTTTGCAGTTGTGGGTAGAGCATTTAAATACCTTTCTTTTGATGTGCATTTTGATTGGGTGGGAAATAGTTTTGAAAATACTACTTTTTTCGGCAAGGGTTAGCCCACGATTTTCTCGAAAAAACTGAAAAAAAATCATTTTGAGAATTATGCATCAATTAAAAGGTGGGTCGATGCTCTGTATTTTAGTGAAAACCGCATCATGTTTGGAGGCTTGGTTGAGGAAATAGAGCAACCGAAAGATAATTTGTGATGAGCTGGGTCGAAATTCTGTAATTTTACTTTTTGACTAATTTTTCGGAAACTAGCGATCGTATAACATTTTGGATTGCAGTTGTGGGTAGAGCATTTAAATACCTTTCTTTTGATGTGCATTTTGATTGGGGTGGGAAATAGTTTTGAAAATACTACTTTTTTCGGCAAGGGTTAGCCCACGGATTTTCTCGAAAAACTGAAAAAAAACCATTTTTGTGATTTATGCATCAATTGAAAGGTGGGTCGATGCTCTGGGTCGATGCTCTGTATTTTAGTGAAAACCGCATCATGTTTGGAGGCTTGGTTGAGGAAATAGAGCAACCGAAAGATAATTTGTGATGAGCTGGGTCGAAATTCTGTAATTTTACTTTTTGACTAATTTTTCGGAAAAGAGAGATCGTATAACATTTTGGTTTGCAGTTGTTGGTAGAGCATTTAAATACCTTTCTTTTGATGTGCATTTTGATTGGGTGGGAAATAGTTTTGAAAATACTACTTTTTTCGGCAAGGGTTAGCCCACGATTTTCTCGAAAAACTGAAAAAAAATCATTTTTGTGATTTATGCATCAATTGAAAGGTGGGTCGATGCTCTGTATTTTAGTGAAAACCGCATCATGTTTGGAGGCTTGGTTGAGGAAATAGAGCAACTGAAAGATAATTTGTGATGAGCTGGGTCGAAATTCTGTAATATTACTTTTTGACTAATTTTTCGGAAACGAGCGATCGTATAACATTTTGGTTTGCAGTTGTGGGTAGAGCATTTAAATACCTTTCTTTTGATGTGCATTTTGATTGGGTGGGAAATAGTTTTGAAAATACTACTTTTTTCGGCAAGGGTTAGCCCACGATTTTCTCGAAAAACTGAAAAAAAAATCATTTTTTGTGATTTATGCATCAATTGAAAGGTGGGTCGATGCTCTGTATTTTAGTGAAAACCGCATCATGTTTGGAGGCTTGGTTGAGGAAATAGAGCAACCGAAAGATAATTTGTGATGAGCTGGGTCGAAATTCTGTAATTTTACTTTTTGACTAATTTTTCGGAAAAGAGAGATCGTATAACATTTTGGTTTGCAGTTGTTGGTAGAGCATTTAAATACCTTTCTTTTGATGTGCATTTTGATTGGGTGGGAAATAGTTTTGAAAATACTACTTTTTTCGGCAAGGGTTAGCCCACGATTTTCTCGAAAAACTGAAAAAAATCATTTTTGTGATTTATGCATCAATTGAAAGGTGGGTCGATGCTCTGTATTTTAGTGAAAACCGCATCATGTTTGGAGGCTTGGTTGAGGAAATAGAGCAACTGAAAGATAATTTGTGATGAGCTGGGTCGAAATTCTGTAATTTTACTTTTTGACTAATTTTTCGGAAACGAGCGATCGTATAACATTTTGGTTTGCAGTTGTGGGTAGAGCATTTAAATACCTTTCTTTTGATGTGCATTTTGATTGGGTGGGAAATAGTTTTGAAAATACTACTTTTTTCGGCAAGGGTTAGCCCACGATTTTCTCGAAAAACTGAAAAAAAAATCATTTTTGTGATTTATGCATCAATTGAAAGGTGGGTCGATGCTCTGTATTTTAGTGAAAACCGCATCATGTTTGGAGGCTTGGTTGAGGAAATAGAGCAACCGAAAGATAATTTGTGATGAGCTGGGTCGAAATTCTGTAATTTTACTTTTTGACTAATTTTTCGGAAACAAGCGATCGTATAACATTTTGGTTTGCAGTTGTGGGTAGAGCATTTAAATACCTTTCTTTTGATGTGCATTTTGATTGGGTGGGAAATAGTTTTGAAAATACTACTTTTTTCGGCAAGGGTTAGCCCACGATTTTCTCGAAAAACTGAAAAAAAATCATTTTTGAGATTTATGCATCAATTAAAAGGTGGGTCGATGCTCTGTATTTTAGTGAAAACCGCATCATGTTTGGAGGCTTGGTTGAGGAAATAGAGCAACCGAAAGATAATTTGTGATGAGCTGGGTCGAAATTCTGTAATTTTACTTTTTGACTAATTTTTCGGAAACTAGCGATCGTATAACATTTTGGATTGCAGTTGTGGGTAGAGCATTTAAATACCTTTCTTTTGATGTGCATTTTGATTGGGTGGGAAATAGTTTTGAAAATACTACTTTTTTCGGCAAGGGTTAGCCCACGATTTTCTCGAAAAACTGAAAAAAAATCATTTTTGTGATTTATGCATCAATTGAAAGGTGGGTCGATGCTCTGTATTTTAGTGAAAACCGCATCATGTTTGGAGGCTTGGTTGAGGAAATAGAGCAACCGAAAGATAATTTGTGATGAGCTGGGTCGAAATTCTGTAATTTTACTTTTTGACTAATTTTTCGGAAACTAGCGATCGTATAACATTTTGGATTGCAGTTGTGGGGTAGAGCATTTAAATACCTTTCTTTTGATGTGCATTTTGATTGGGTGGGAAATAGTTTTGAAAATACTACTTTTTTCGGCAAGGGTTAGCCCACGATTTTCTCGAAAAACTGAAAAAAAATCATTTTTGTGATTTATGCATCAATTGAAAGGTGGGTCGATGCTCTGTATTTTAGTGAAAACCGCATCATGTTTGGAGGCTTGGTTGAGGAAATAGAGCAACCGAAAGATAATTTGCGATGAGCTGGGTCGAAATTCTGTAATTTTACTTTTTGACTAATTTTTCGGAAACGAGCGATCGTATAACATTTTGGTTTGCAGTTGTGGGTAGAGCATTTAAATACCTTTCTTTTGATGTGCATTTTGATTGGGTGGGAAATAGTTTTGAAAATACTACTTTTTTCGGCAAGGGTTAGCCCACGATTTTCTCGAAAAACTGAAAAAAAATCATTTTTGTGATTTATGCATCAATTGAAAGGTGGGTCGATGCTCTGTATTTTAGTGAAAACCGCATCATGTTTGGAGGCTTGGTTGAGGAAATAGAGCAACCGAAAGATAATTTGTGATGAGCTGGGTCGAAATTCTGTAATTTTACTTTTTGACTAATTTTTCAGAAACGAGCGATCGTATAACATTTTGGTTTGCAGTTGTGGGTAGAGCATTTAAATACCTTTCTTTTGATGTGCATTTTGATTGGGTGGGAAATAGATTTGAAAATACTACTTTTTTCGGCAAGGGTTAGCCCACGATTTTCTCGAAAAACTGAAAAAAACCATTTTTGAGATTTATGCATCAATTGAAAGGTGGGTTGATGCTCTGTATTTTAGTGAAAACCGCATCTTGTTTGGAGGCTTGGTTGAGGAAATAGAGCAACCGAAAGATAATTTGTGATGAGCTGGGTCGAAATTCTGTAATTTTACTTTTTGACTAATTTTTCGGAAACAAGCGATCGTATAACATTTTGGTTTGCAGTTGTGGGTAGAGCATTTAAATACCTTTCTTTTGATGTGCATTTTGATTGGGTGGGAAATAGTTTTGAAAATACTACTTTTTTCGGCAAGGGTTAGCCCACGATTTTCTCGAAAAACTGAAAAAAAATCATTTTTGAGATTTATGCATCAATTAAAAGGTGGGTCGATGCTCTGTATTTTAGTGAAAACCGCATCATGTTTGGAGGCTTGGTTGAGGAAATAGAGCAACCGAAAGATAATTTGTGATGAGCTGGGTCGAAATTCTGTAATTTTACTTTTTGACTAATTTTTCGGAAACTAGCGATCGTATAACATTTTGGATTGCAGTTGTGGGTAGAGCATTTAAATACCTTTCTTTTGATGTGCATTTTGATTGGGTGGGAAATAGTTTTGAAAATACTACTTTTTTCGGCAAGGGTTAGCCCACGATTTTCTCGAAAAACTGAAAAAAAATCATTTTTGTGATTTATGCATCAATTGAAAGGTGGGTCGATGCTCTGTATTTTAGTGAAAACCGCATCATGTTTGGAGGCTTGGTTGAGGAAATAGAGCAACCGAAAGATAATTTGTGATGAGCTGGGTCGAAATTCTGTAATTTTACTTTTTGACTAATTTTTCGGAAAAGAGAGATCGTATAACATTTTGGTTTGCAGTTGTTGGTAGAGCATTTAAATACCTTTCTTTTGATGTGCATTTTGATTGGGTGGGAAATAGTTTTGAAAATACTACTTTTTTCGGCAAGGGTTAGCCCACGATTTTCTCGAAAAACTGAAAAAAAATCATTTTTGTGATTTATGCATCAATTGAAAGGTGGGTCGATGCTCTGTATTTTAGTGAAAACCGCATCATGTTTGGAGGCTTGGTTGAGGAAATAGAGCAACTGAAAGATAATTTGTGATGAGCTGGGTCGAAATTCTGTAATTTTACTTTTTGACTAATTTTTCGGAAACGAGCGATCGTATAACATTTTGGTTTGCAGTTGTGGGTAGAGCATTTAAATACCTTTCTTTTGATGTGCATTTTGATTGGGTGGGAAATAGTTTTGAAAATACTACTTTTTTCGGCAAGGGTTAGCCCACGATTTTCTCGAAAAACTGAAAAAAAATCATTTTTGTGATTTATGCATCAATTGAAAGGTGGGTCGATGCTCTGTATTTTAGTGAAAACCGCATCATGTTTGGAGGCTAGGTTGAGGAAATAGAGCAACTGAAAGATAATTTGTGATGAGCTGGGTCGAAATTCTGTAATTTTACTTTTTGACTAATTTTTCGGAAACGAGCGATCGTATAACATTTTGGTTTGCAGTTGTGGGTAGAGCATTTAAATACCTTTCTTTTGATGTGCATTTTGATTGGGTGGGAAATAGTTTTGAAAATACTACTTTTTTCGGCAAGGGTTAGCCCACGATTTTCTCGAAAAACTGAAAAAAAAAATCGTTTTTGAGATTTATGCATCAATTGAAAGGTGGGTCGATGCTCTGTATTTTAGTGAAAACCGCATCATGTTTGGAGGCTTGGTTGAGGAAATAGAGCAACCGAAAGATTATTTGTGATGAGCTGGGTCGAAATTCTGTAATTTTACTTTTTGACTAATTTTTCGGAAAAGAGAGATCGTATAACATTTTGGTTTGCAGTTGTTGGTAGAGCATTTAAATACCTTTCTTTTGATGTGCATTTTGATTGGGTGGGAAATAGTTTTGAAAATACTACTTTTTTCGGCAAGGGTTAGCCCACGATTTTCTCGAAAAACTGAAAAAAAATCATTTTTGTGATTTATGCATCAATTGAAAGGTGGGTCGATGCTCTGTATTTTAGTGAAAACCGCATCATGTTTGGAGGCTTGGTTGAGGAAATAGAGCAACTGAAAGATAATTTGTGATGAGCTGGGTCGAAATTCTGTAATTTTACTTTTTGACTAATTTTTCGGAAACGAGCGATCGTATAACATTTTGGTTTGCAGTTGTGGGTAGAGCATTTAAATACCTTTCTTTTGATGTGCATTTTGATTGGGTGGGAAATAGTTTTGAAAATACTACTTTTTTCGGCAAGGGTTAGCCCACGATTTTCTCGAAAAACTGAAAAAAAAATCATTTTTGTGATTTATGCATCAATTGAAAGGTGGGTCAATGCTCTGTATTTTAGTGAAAACCGCATCATGTTTGGAGGCTTGGTTGAGGAAATAGAGCAACCGAAAGATAATTTGTGATGAGCTGGGTCGAAATTCTGTAATTTTACTTTTTGACTAATTTTTCGGAAACGAGAGATCGTATAACATTTTGGTTTGCAGTTGTTGGTAGAGCATTTAAATACCTTTCTTTTGATGTGCATTTTGATTGGGTGGGAAATAGTTTTGAAAATGCTACTTTTTTCGGCAAGGGTTAGCCCACGATTTTCTCGAAAAACTGAAAAAAAAACATTTTTGTGATTTATGCATCAATTGAAAGGTGGGTCGATGCTCTGTATTTTAGTGAAAACCGCATCATGTTTGGAGGCTTGGTTGAGGAAATAGAGCAACCGAAAGATAATTTGTGATGAGCTGGGTCGAAATTCTGTTATTTTACTTTTTGACTAATTTTTCGGAAACGAGCGATCGTATAACATTTTGGTTTGCAGTTGTGGGTAGAGCATTTAAATACCTTTCTTTTGATGTGCATTTTGATTGGGTGGGAAATAGTTTTGAAAATACTACTTTTTTCGGCAAGGGTTAGCCAACGATTTTTTCGAAAAACTGAAAAAAAAATCATTTTTGAGATTAATGCATCAATTGAAAGGTGGGTCGAAGCTCTGTATTTTAGTGAAAACCGCATCATGTTTGGAGGCTTGCTTGAGGAAATAGAGCAACCGAAAGATAATTTGTGATGAGCTGGGTCGAAATTCTGTAATTTTACTTTTTGACTAATTTTTCGGAAACGAGCGATTGTATAACATTTTGGTTTGCAGTTGTGGGTAGAGCATTTAAATACCTTTCTTTTGATGTGCATTTTGATTGGGTGGGAAATAGATTTGAAAATGCTACTTTTTCGGCAATGGGTTAGCCCACGATTTTCTCGAAAAACTGAAAAAAAATCATTTTTGTGATTTATGCATCAATTGAAAGGTGGGTCGATGCTCTGTATTTTAGTGAAAACCGCATCATGTTTGGAGGCTTGGTTGAGGAAATAGAGCAACCGAAAGATAATTTGTGATGAGCTGGGTCGAAATTCTGTAATTTTACTTTTTGACTAATTTTTCGGAAAAGAGAGATCGTATAACATTTTGGTTTGCAGTTGTGGGTAGAGCATTTAAATACCTTTCTTTTGATGTGCATTTTGATTGGGTGGGAAATAGTTTTGAAAATACTACTTTTTTCGGCAAGGGTTAGCCCACGATTTTCTCGAAAAACTGAAAACAAATCATTTTTGACATTTATGCATCAATTGAAAGGTGGGTTGAAGCTCTGTATTTTAGTGAAAACCGCATCATGTTTGGAGGCTTGGTTGAGGAAATAGAGCAACCGAAAGATAATTTGTGATGAGCTGGGTCGAAATTCTGTAATTTTACTTTTTGACTAATTTTTCGGAAACGAGCGATCGTATAACATTTTGGTTTGCAGTTGTGGGTAGAGCATTTAAATACCTTTCTTTTGATGTGTATTTTGATTGGGTGGGAAATAGTTTTGAAAATACTACTTTTTCGGCAAGGGTTAGCCCACGATTTTCTCGAAAAACTGAAAAAAAATCATTTTTGTGATTTATGCATCAATTGAAAGGTGGGTCGATGCTCTGTATTTTAGTGAAAACCGCATCATGTTTGGAGGCTTGGTTGAGGAAATAGAGCAACCGAAAGATAATTTGTGATGAGCTGGGTCGAAATTCTGTAATTTTACTTTTTGACTAATTTTTCGGAAACGAGCGATCGTATAACATTTTGGTTTGCAGTTGTGGGTAGAGCATTTAAATACCTTTCTTTTGATCTGTATTTTGATTGGGTGGGAAATAGTTTTGAAAATACTACTTTTTCGGCAATGGGTAAGTCCACGATTTTCTCGAAAAACTGAAAAAAAAATTATTTTTGAGATTTATGCATCAATTGAAAGGTGGGTCGATGCTCTGTATTTTAGTGAAAACCGCATCATGTTTGGAGGCTTGGTTGAGGAAATAGAGCAACCGAAAGATAATTTGTGATGAGCTGGGTCGAAATTCTGTAATTTTACTTTTTGACTAATTTTTCGGAAACGAGCGATCGTATAACATTTTGGTTTGCAGTTGTGGGTAGAGCATTTAAATACCTTTCTTTTGATCTGTATTTTGATTGGGTGGGAAATAGTTTTGAAAATACTACTTTTTCGGCAATGGGTTAGCCCACGATTTTCTCGAAAAACTGAAAAAAAATCATTTTTGAGATTTATGCATCAATTGAAAGGTTGGTCGATGCTCTGTATTTTAGTGAAAACCGCATCATGTTTGGAGGCTTGGTTGAGGAAATAGAGCAACCGAAAGATAATTTGTGATGAGCTGGGTCGAAATTCTGTAATTTTACTTTTTGACTAATTTTTCGGAAACGAGCGATCGTATAACATTTTGGTTTGCAGTTGTGGGTAGAGCATTTAAATACCTTTCTTTTGATCTGTATTTTGATTGGGTGGGAAATAGTTTTGAAAATACTACTTTTTCGGCAATGGGTTAGCCCATGATTTTCTCGAAAAACTGAAAAAAAATCATTTTTGAGATTTATGCATCAATTGAAAGGTGGGTCGATGCTCTGTATTTTAGTGAAAACCGCATCATGTTTGGAGGCTTGGTTGAGGAAATAGAGCAACCGAAAGATAATTTGTGATGAGCTGGGTCGAAATTCTGTAATTTTACTTTTTGACTAATTTTTCGGAAACGAGCGATCGTATAACATTTTGGTTTGCAGTTGTGGGTAGAGCATTTAAATACCTTTCTTTTGATGTGCATTTTGATTGGGTGGGAAATAGTTTTGAAAATACTACTTTTTTCGGCAAGGGTTAGCCCACGATTTTCTCGAAAAACTGAAAAAAAAATCATTTTTGAGATTTATGCATCAATTGAAAGGTGGGTCGATGCTCTGTATTTTAGTGACAACCGCATCATGTTTGGAGGCTTGGTTGAGGAAATAGAGCAACCGAAAGATAATTTGTGATGAGCTGGGTCGAAATTCTGTAATTTTACTTTTTGACTAATTTTTCGGAAACGAGCGATCGTATAACATTTTGGTTTGCAGTTGTGGGTAGAGCATTTAAATACCTTTCTTTTGATGTGCATTTTGATTGGGTGGGAAATAGTTTTGAAAATACTACTTTTTTCGGCAAGAGTTAGCCCACGATTTTCTAGAAAAACTGAAAAAAAATCATTTTTGTGATTAATGCATCAATTGAAAGGTGGGTCGATGCTCTGTATTTTAGTGAAAACCGCATCATGTTTGGAGGCTTGGTTGAGGAAATAGAGCAACCGAAAGATAATTTGTGATGAGCTAGGTCGAAATTCTGTAATTTTACTTTTTGACTAATTTTTCGGAAACGAGCGATCGTATAACATTTTGGTTTGCAGTTGTGGGTAGAGCATTTAAATACCTTTCTTTTGATGTGTATTTTGATTGGGTGGGAAATAGTTTTGAAAATACTACTTTTTTCGGCAAGGGTTAGCCCACGATTTTCTCGAAAAACTGAAAAAAAATCATTTTTGTGATTTATGCATCAATTGAAAGGTGGGTCGATGCTCTGAACCGCATCATGTTTGGAGGCTTGGTTGAGGAAATGAGCAACCGAAAGATAATTTGTGATGAGCTGGGTCTAAATTCTGTAATTTTACTTTTTGACTAATTTTTCGGAAACGAGCGATCGTATAACATTTTGGTTTGCAGTTGTGGGTAGAGCATTTAAATACCTTTCTTTTGATCTGTATTTTGATTGGGTGGGAAATAGTTTTGAAAATACTACTTTTTCGGCAATGGGTTAGCCCATGATTTTCTCGAAAAACTGAAAAAAAATCATTTTTGAGATTTATGCATCAATTGAAAGGTGGGTCGATGCTCTGTATTTTAGTGACAACCGCATCATGTTTGGAGGCTTGGTTGAGGAAATAGAGCAACCGAAAGATAATTTGTGATGAGCTGGGTCGAAATTCTGTAATTTTACTTTTTGACTAATTTTTCGGAAACGAGCGATCGTATAACATTTTGGTTTGCAGTTGTGGGTAGAGCATTTAAATACCTTTCTTTTGATGTGCATTTTGATTGGGTGGGAAATAGTTTTGAAAATACTACTTTTTTCGGCAAGGGTTAGCCCACGATTTTCTCGAAAAACTGAAAAAAAATCATTTTTGTGATTTATGCATCAATTGAAAGGTGGGTCGATGCTCTGTATTTTAGTGAAAACCGCATCATGTTTGGAGGCTTGGTTGAGGAAATAGAGCAACCGAAAGATAATTTGTGATGAGCTGGGTCGAAATTCTGTAATTTTACTTTTTGACTAATTTTTCGGAAACGAGCGATCGTATAACATTTTGGTTTGCAGTTGTGGATGTGTATTTTGATTGGGTGGGAAATAGTTTTGAAAATACTACTTTTTTCGGCAAGGGTTAGCCCACGATTTTCTCGAAAAACTGAAAAAAAATCATTTTTGTGATTTATGCATCAATTGAAAGGTGGGTCGATGCTCTGTATTTTAGTGAAAACCGCATCATGTTTGGAGGCTTGGTTGAGGAAATAGAGCAACCGAAAGATAATTTGTGATGAGCTGGGTCGAAATTCTGTAATTTTACTTTTTGACTAATTTTTCGGAAACAAGCGATCGTATAACATTTTGGTTTGCAGTTGTGGGTAGAGCATTTAAATACCTTTCTTTTGATGTGCATTTTGATTGGGTTGGAAATAGTTTTGAAAATACTACTTTTTTCGGCAAGGGTTAGCTTACGATTTTCTCGAAAAACTGAAAAAAAAATCATTTTTGAGATTTATGCATCAATTAAAAGGTGGGTCGATGCTCTGTATTTTAGTGAAAACCGCATCATGTTTGGAGGCTTGGTTGAGGAAATAGAGCAACCGAAAGATAATTTGTGATGAGCTGATTCGAAATTCTGTAATTTTACTTTTTGACTAATTTTTCGGAAAAGAGCGATCGTATAACATTTTGGTTTGCAGTTGTGGGTAGAGCATTTAAATACCTTTCTTTTGATGTGCATTTTGATTGGGTGGGAAATAGTTTTGAAAATACTACTTTTTTCGGCAAGGGTTAGCCCACGATTTTGTCGAAAAACTGAAAAAAAAAAATCATTTTTGAGATTTATGCATCAATTGAAAGGTGGGTCGATGCTCTGTATTTTAGTGAAAACCGCATCATGTTTGGAGGCTTGGTTGAGGAAATAGAGCAACCGAAAGATAATTTGTGATGAGCTGGGTCCAAATTCTGTAATTTTACTTTTTGACTAATTTTTCGGAAACGAGCGATCGTATAACATTTTGGTTTGCAGTTGTGAGTAGAGCATTTAAATACTTTTCTTTTGATGTGCATTTTGATTGGGTGGGAAATAGTTTTGAAAATACTACTTTTTTCGGCAAGGGTTAGCCCACGATTTTCTCGAAAAACTGAAAAAAAATCATTTTTGTGACTTATGCATCAATTGAAAGGTGGGTCGATGCTCTGTATTTTAGTGAAAACCGCATCATGTTTGGAGGCTTGGTTGAGGAAATAGAGCAACCGAAAGATAATTTGTGATGAGCTGGGTCGAAATTCTGTAATTTTACTTTTTGACTAATTTTTCGGAAAAGAGAGATCGTATAACATTTTGGTTTGCAGTTGTTGGTAGAGCATTTAAATACCCTTCTTTTGATGTGCATTTTGATTGGGTGGGAATACTACTTTTTTCGGCAAGGGTTAGCCCACGATTTTGTCGAAAAACTGAAAAAAAAAATCATTTTTGAGATTTATGCATCAATTGAAAGGTGGGTCGATGCTCTGTATTTTAGTGAAAACCGCATCATGTTTGGAGGCTTGGTTGAGGAAATAGAGCAACCGAAAGATAATTTGTGATGAGCTGGGTCCAAATTCTGTAATTTTACTTTTTGACTAATTTTTCGGAAACGAGCGATCGTATAACATTTTGGTTTGCAGTTGTGAGTAGAGCATTTAAATACTTTTCTTTTGATGTGCATTTTGATTGGGTGGGAAATAGTTTTGAAAATACTACTTTTTTCGGCAAGGGTTAGCCCACGATTTTCTCGAAAAACTGAAAAAAAATCATTTTTGTGACTTATGCATCAATTGAAAGGTGGGTCGATGCTCTGTATTTTAGTGAAAACCGCATCATGTTTGGAGGCTTGGTTGAGGAAATAGAGCAACCGAAAGATAATTTGTGATGAGCTGGGTCGAAATTCTGTAATTTTACTTTTTGACTAATTTTTCGGAAAAGAGAGATCGTATAACATTTTGGTTTGCAGTTGTTGGTAGAGCATTTAAATACCTTTCTTTTGATGTGCATTTTGATTGGGTGGGAAATAGTTTTGAAAATACTACTATTTTCGGCAAGGGTTAGCCCACGATTTTCTCGAAAAACTGAAAAAAAATCATTTTTGAGATTTATGCATCAATTGAAAGGTGGGTCGATGCTCTGTATTTTAGTGAAAACCGCATCATGTTTGGAGGCTTGGTTGAGGAAATAGAGCAACCGAAAGATAATTTGTGATGAGCTGGGTCGAAATTCTGTAATTTTACTTTTTGACTAATTTTTCGGAAACAAGCGATCGTATAATATTTCGGTTTGCAGTTGTGGGTAGAGCATTTAAATACCTTTCTTTTGATGTGCATTTTGATTGGGTGGGAAATAGTTTTGAAAATACTACTTTTTTCGGCAAGGGCTGGCCCACGATTTTCTCGAAAAACTGAAAAAAAAAATCATTTTTGAGATTTATGCATCAATTAAAAGGTGGGTCGATGCTCTGTATTTTAGTGAAAAACCGCATCATATTTGGAGGCTTGGTTGAGGAAATAGAGCAACCGAAAGATAATTTGTGATGAGCTGGGTCGAAATTCTGTAATTTTACTTTTTGACTAATTTTTCGGAAACGAGCGATCGTATAACATTTTGGTTTGCAGTTGTGGGTAGAGCATTTAAATACCTTTCTTTTGATGTGCATTTTGATTGGGTGGGAAATAGTTTTGAAAATACTACTTTTTTCGGCAAGGGTTAGCCCACGATTTTCTCGAAAAACTGAAAAAAAAATCATTTTTGAGATTTATGCATCCATTGAAAGGTGGGTCGATGCTCTGAACCGCATCATGTTTGGAGGCTTGGTTGAGGAAATAGAGCAACCGAAAGATAATTTGTGATGAGCTGGGTCGAAATTCTGTAATTTTACTTTTTGACTAATTTTTCGGAAACAAGCGATCGTATAACATTTTGGTTTGCAGTTGTGGGTAGAGCATTTAAATACCTTTATTTTGATGTGCATTTTGATTGGGTGGGAAATAGTTTTGAAAATACTACTTTTTTCGGCAAGGGTTAGCCCACGATTTTCTCGAAAAACTGAAAAAAAATCATTTTTGAGATTTATGCATCAATTGAAAGGTGGGTCGATGCTCTGTATTTTAGTGACAACCGCATCATGTTTGGAGGCTTGGTTGAGGAAATAGAGCAAACCGAAAGATAATTTGTGATGAGCTGGGTCGAAATTCTGTTATTTTACTTTTTGACTAATTTTTCGGAAACGAGCGATCGTATAACATTTTTGGTTTGCAGTTGTGGGTAGAGCATTTTAAATACCTTTCTTTTGATGTGCATTTTGATTGGGTGGGAAATAGTTTTGAAAATACTACTTTTTTCGGCAAGGGTTAGCCCACGATTTTCTCTAAAAACTGAAAGAATATCATTTTTGAGATTAATGCATCAATTGAAAGGTGGGTCGATGCTCTGTATTTTTAGTGAAAACCGCATCATGTTTGGAGGCTTGGTTGAGGAAATAGAGCAACCGAAAGATAATTTGTGATGAGCTGGGTCGAAATTCTGTAATTTTACTTTTTGACTAATTTTTTCGGAAACGAGCGATCGTATAACATTTTGGTTTGCAGTTGTGGATGTGTAATTTTGATTGGGTGGGAAATAGTTTTGAAAATACTACTTTTTTCGGCAAGGGTTAGCCCACGATTTTCTCGAAAAACTGAAAAAAAATCATTTTTGTGATTTATGCATCAATTGAAAGGTGGGTCGATGCTCTGTATTTTAGTGAAAACCGCATCATGTTTGGAGGCTTGGTTGAGGAAATAGAGCAACCGAAAGATAATTTGTGATGAGCTGGGTCGAAATTCTGTAATTTTACTTTTTGACTAATTTTTCGGAAACAAGCGATCGTATAACATTTTGGTTTGCAGTTGTGGGTAGAGCATTTAAATACCTTTCTTTTGATGTGCATTTTGATTGGGTTGGAAATAGTTTGGAAAATACTACTTTTTTCGGCAAGGGTAAGCTTACGATTTTCTCGAAAAACTGAAAAAAAAAAATCATTTTTGAGATTTATGCATCAATTAAAAGGTGGGTCGATGCTCTGTATTTTAGTGAAAACCGCATCATGTTTGGAGGCTTGGTTGAGGAAATAGAGCAACCGAAAGATAATTTGTGATGAGCTGGGTCGAAATTCTGTAATTTTACTTTTTGACTAATTTTTCGGAAACGAGCGATCGTATAACATTTTGGTTTGCAGTTGTGGGTAGAGCATTTAAATACCTTTCTTTTGATGTGCATTTTGATTGGGTGGGAAATAGTTTTGAAAATACTACTTTTTTCGGCAAGGGTTAGCCCACGATTTTCTCGAAAAACTGAAAAAAAAAAAATCATTTTTGAGATTTATGCATCAATTGAAAGGTGGGTCGATGCTCTGTATTTTAGTGAAAACCGCATCATGTTTGGAGGCTTGGTTGAGGAAATAGAGCAACCGAAAGATAATTTGTGATGAGCTGGGTCGAAATTCTGTAATTTTACTTTTTGACTAATTTTTCGGAAACGAGCGATCGTATAACATTTTGGTTTGCAGTTGTGAGTAGAGCATTTAAATACCTTTCTTTTGATGTGCATTTTGATTGGGTGGGAAATAGTTTTGAAAATACTACTTTTTTCGGCAAGGGTTAGCCCACGATTTTCTCGAAAAACTGAAAAAAAAAATCATTTTTGTGATTTATGCATCAATTGAAAGGTGGGTCGATGCTCTGTATTTTAGTGAAAACCGCATCATGTTTGGAGGCTTGGTTGAGGAAATAGAGCAACCGAAAGATAATTTGTGATGAGCTGGGTCGAAATTCTGTAATTTTACTTTTTGACTAATTTTTCGGAAAAGAGAGATCGTATAACATTTTGGTTTGCAGTTGTTGGTAGAGCATTTAAATACCTTTCTTTTGATGTGCATTTTGATTGGGTGGGAAATAGTTTTGAAAATACTACTATTTTCGGCAAGGGTTAGCCCACGATTTTCTCGAAAAACTGAAAAAAAATCATTTTTGAGATTTATGCATCAATTGAAAGGTGGGTCGATGCTCTGTATTTTAGTGAAAACCGCATCATGTTTGGAGGCTTGGTTGAGGAAATAGATCAACCGAAAGATAATTTGTGATGAGCTGGGTCGAAATTCTGTAATTTTACTTTTTGACTAATTTTTCGGAAACAAGCGATCGTATAACATTTTGGTTTGCAGTTGTGGGTAGAGCATTTAAATACCTTTCTTTTGATGTGCATTTTGATTTGGGTGGGAAATAGTTTTGAAAATACTACTTTTTTCGGCAAGGGCTGGCCCACGATTTTCTCGAAAAACTGAAAAAAAAATCATTTTTGACATTTATGCATCAATTAAAAGGTGGGTCGATGCTCTGTATTTTAGTGAAAACCGCATCATATTTGGAGGCTTGGTTGAGGAAATAGAGCAACCGAAAGATAATTTGTGATGAGCTGGGTCGAAATTCTGTAATTTTACTTTTTGACTAATTTTTCGGAAACAAGCGATCGTATAACATTTTGGTTTGCAGTTGTGGGTAGAGCATTTAAATACCTTTCTTTTGATGTGCATTTTGATTGGGTGGGAAATAGTTTTGAAAATACTACTTTTTTCGGCAAGGGTTAGCCCACGATTTTCTCGAAAAACTGAAAAAAAAAAATCATTTTTGTGATTTATGCATCAATTGAAAGGTGGGTCGATGCTCTGTATTTTAGTGAAAACCGCATCATGTTTGGAGGCTTGGTTGAGGAAATAGAGCAACCGAAAGATAAATTGTGATGAGCTGGGTCGAAATTCTGTAATTTTACTTTTTGACTAATTTTTCGGAAACGAGCGATCGTATAACATTTTGGTTTGCAGTTGTGGGTAGAGCATTTAAATACCTTTCTTTTGATGTGCATTTTGATTGGGTGGGAAATAGTTTTGAAAATACTACTTTTTTCGGCAAGGGTTAGCCCACGATTTTCTCGAAAAACTGAAAACAATCTTTTTTGTGATTTATGCATCAATTGAAAGGTGGGGTCGATGCTCTGTATTTTAGTGACAACCGCATCATGTTTGGAGGCTTGGTTGAGGAAATAGAGCAACCGAAAGATAATTTGTGATGAGCTGGGTCGAAATTCTGTAATTTTACTTTTTGACTAATTTTTCGGAAACAAGCGATCGTATAACATTTTGGTTTGCAGTTGTGGGTAGAGCATTTAAATACCTTTCTTTTGATGTGCATTTTGATTGGGTGGGAAATAGTTTTGAAAATACTACTTTTTTCGGCAAGGGTTAGCCCACGATTTTCTCGAAAAACTGAAAAAAAATCATTTTTGAGATTTATGCATCAATTGAAAGGTGGGTCGATGCTCTGTATTTTAGTGACAACCGCATCATGTTTGGAGGCTTCGTTGAGGAAATAGAGCAACCGAAAGATAATTTGTGATGAGCTGGGTCAAAATTCTGTAATTTTACTTTTTGACTAATTTTTCGGAAACGAGCGATCGTATAACATTTTGGTTTGCAGTTGTGGGTAGAGCATTTAAATACCTTTCTTTTGATGTGCATTTTGATTGGGTGGGAATAGTTTTGAAAATACTACTTTTTTCGGCAAGGGTTAGCCCACGATTTTCTCGAAAAACTGAAAAACATCATTTTTGAGATTTATGCATCAATTGAAAGGTGGGTCGATGCTCTGTATTTTAGTGAAAACCGCATCATGTTTGGAGGCTTGGTTGAGGAAATAGAGCAACCGAAAGATAATTTGTGATGAGCTGGGTCGAAATTCTGTAATTTTACTTTTTGACTAATTTTTCGGAAACGAGCGATCGTATAACATTTTGGTTTGCAGTTGTGGGTAGAGCATTTAAATACCTTTCTTTTGATGTGTATTTTGATTGGGTGGGAAATAGTTTTGAAAATACTACTTTTTTCGGCAAGGGTTAGCCCCACGATTTTCTCGAAAAACTGAAAAAAAAATCATTTTTTGTGATTTATGCATCAATTGAAAGGTGGGTCGATGCTCTGTATTTTAGTGAAAACCGCATCATGTTTGGAGGCTTGGTTGAGGAAATAGAGCAACCGAAAGATAATTTGTGATGAGCTGGGTCGAAATTCTGTAATTTTACTTTTTGACTAATTTTTCGGAAACAAGCGATCGTATAACATTTTGGTTTGCAGTTGTGGGTAGAGCATTTAAATACCTTTCTTTTGACGTGCATTTTGATTGGGTGGGAAATAGTTTTGAAAATACTACTTTTTTCGGCAAGGGTTAGCCCACGATTTTCTCGAAAAACTGAAAAAAAAAATCATTTTTGAGATTTATGCATCAATTAAAAGGTGGGTCGATGCTCTGTATTTTAGTGAAAACCGCATCATGTTTGGAGGCTTGGTTGAGGAAATAGAGCAACCGAAAGATAATTTGTGATGAGCTGGGTCGAAATTCTGTAATTTTACTTTTTGACTAATTTTTCGGAAAAGAGCGATCGTATAACATTTTGGTTTGCAGTTGTGGGTAGAGCATTTAAATACCTTTCTTTTGATGTGCATTTTGATTGGGTGGGAAATAGTTTTGAAAATACTACTTTTTTCGGCAAGGGTTAGCCCACGATTTCCTCGAAAAACTGAAAAAATATCATTTTTGAGATTTATGCATCAATTGAAAGGTTGGTCGATGCTCTGTATTTTAGTGAAAACCGCATCATGTTTGGAGGCTTGGTTGAGGAAATAGAGCAACCGAAAGATAATTTGTGATGAGCTGGGTCGAAATTCTGTAATTTTACTTTTTGACTAATATTTCGGAAACAAGCGATCGTAATTTTGGTTTGCAGTTGTGAGTAGAGCATTTAAATACCTTTCTTTTGATGTGCATTTTGATTGGGTGGGAAATAGTTTTGAAAATACTACTTTTTTCGGCAAGGGTTAGCCCACGATTTTATCGAAAAACTGAAAAAAAATCATTTTTGTGACTTATGCATCAATTGAAAGGTGGGTCGATGCTCTGTATTTTAGTGAAAACCGCATCATGTTTGGAGGCTTGGTTGAGGAAATAGAGCAACCGAAAGATAATTTGTGATGAGCTGGGTCGAAATTCTGTAATTTTACTTTTTGACTAATTTTTCGGAAAAGAGAGATCGTATAACATTTTGGTTTGCAGTTGTTGGTAGAGCATTTAAATACCTTTCTTTTGATGTGCATTTTGATTGGGTGGGAAATAGTTTTGAAAATACTACTATTTTCGGCAAGGGTTAGCCCACGATTTTCTCGAAAAACTGAAAAAATATCATTTTTGATATTTATGCATCAATTGAAAGGTGGGTCGATGCTCTGTATTTTAGTGAAAACCTCATCATGTTTGGAGGCTTGGTTGAGGAAATAGAGCAACCGAAAGATAATTTGTGATGAGCTGGGTCGAAATTCTGTAATTTTACTTTTTGACTAATATTTCGGAAACAAGCGATCGTAATTTTGGTTTGCAGTTGTGAGTAGAGCATTTAAATACCTTTCTTTTGATGTGCATTTTGATTGGGTGGGAAATAGTTTTGAAAATACTACTTTTTTCGGCAAGGGTTAGCCCACGATTTTCTCGAAAAACTGAAAAAAAATCATTTTTGTGACTTATGCATCAATTGAAAGGTGGGTCGATGCTCTGTATTTTAGTGAAAACCGCATCATGTTTGGAGGCTTGGTTGAGGAAATAGAGCAACCGAAAGATAATTTGTGATGAGCTGGGTCGAAATTCTGTAATTTTACTTTTTGACTAATTTTTCGGAAAAGAGAGATCGTATAACATTTTGGTTTGCAGTTGTTGGTAGAGCATTTAAATACCTTTCTTTTGATGTGCATTTTGATTGGGTGGGAAATAGTTTTGAAAATACTACTATTTTCGGCAAGGGTTAGCCCACGATTTTCTTGAAAAACTGAAAAAAAATCATTTTTGAGATTTATGCATCAATTGAAAGGTGGGTCGATGCTATGTATTTTAGTGAAAACCGCATCATGTTTGGAGGCTTGGTTGAGGAAATAGAGCAACCGAAAGATAATTTGTGATGAGCTGGGTCGAAATTCTGTAATTTTACTTTTTGACTAATTTTTCGGAAACAAGCGATCGTATAACATTTTGGTTTGCAGTTGTGGGTAGAGCAATTAAATACCTTTCTTTTGATGTGCATTTTGATTGGGTGGGAAATAGTTTTGAAAATACTACTTTTTTCGGCAAGGGCTGGCCCACGATTTTCTCGAAAAACTGAAAAAAAATCATATTTGAGATTTATGAATCAATTAAAAGGTGGGTCGATGCTCTGTATTTTAGTGAAAACCGCATCATATTTGGAGGCTTGGTTGAGGAAATAGAGCAACCGAAAGATAATTTGTGATGAGCTGGGTCGAAATTCTGTAATTTTACTTTTTGACTAATTTTTCGGAAAAGAGCGATCGTATAACATTTTGGTTTGCAGTTGTGGGTAGAGCATTTAAATACCTTTCTTTTGATGTGCATTTTGATTGGGTGGGAAATAGTTTTGAAAATACTACTTTTTCGGCAAGGGTTAGCCCACGATTTTCTCGAAAAACTGAAAAAAAAATCATTTTTGTGATTTATGCATCAATTGAAAGGTGGGTCGATGCTCTGTATTTTAGTGAAAACCGCATCATGTTTGGAGGCTTGGTTGAGGAAATAGAGCAACCGAAAGATAATTTGTGATGAGCTGGGTCGAAATTCTGTAATCTTACTTTTTGACTAATTTTTGGGAAAAGAGAGATCGTATAACATTTTGGTTTGCAGTTGTTGGTAGAGCATTTAAATACCTTTCTTTTGATGTGCATTTTGATTGGGTGGGAAATAGTTTTGAAAATACTACTATTTTCGGCAAGGGTTAGCCCACGATTTTCTCGAAAAACTGAAAAAAAATCATTTTTGAGATTTATGCATCAATTGAAAGGTGGGTCGATGCTCTGTATTTTAGTGAAAACCGCATCATGTTTGAAGGCTTGGTTGAGGAAATAGAGCAACCGAAAGATAATTTGTGATGAGCTGGGTCGAAATTCTGTAATTTTACTTTTTGACTAATTTTTCGGAAACAAGCGATCGTATAACATTTTGGTTTGCAGTTGTGGGTAGAGCATTTAAATACCTTTCTTTTGATGTGCATTTTGATTGGGTGGGAAATAGTTTTGAAAATACTACTTTTTTCGGCAAGGGTTAGCCCACGATTTTCTCGAAAAACTGAAAAAAAAAATCATTTTTGAGATTTATGCATCAATTAAAAGGTGGGTCGATGCTCTGTATTTTAGTGAAAACCGCATCATATTTGGAGGCTTGGTTGAGGAAATAGAGCAACCGAAAGATAATTTGTGATGAGCTGGGTCGAAATTCTGTAATTTTACTTTTTGACTAATTTTTCGGAAAAGAGCGATCGTATAACATTTTGGTTTGCAGTTGTGGGTAGAGCATTTAAATACCTTTCTTTTGATGTGCATTTTGATTCGGTGGGAAATAGTTTTGAAAATACTACTTTTTTCGGCAAGGGTTAGCCCACGATTTTCTCGAAAAACTGAAAAAAAATCATTTTTGTGATTTATGCATCAATTGAAAGGTGGGTCGATGCTCTGTATTTTAGTGAAAACCGCATCATGTTTGGAGGCTTGGTTGAGGAAATAGAGCAACCGAAAGATAATTTGTGATGAGCTGGGTCGAAATTCTGTAATTTTACTTTTTGACTAATTTTTCGGAAAAGAGAGATCGTATAACATTTTGGTTTGCAGTTGTTGGTAGAGCATTTAAATACCTTTCTTTTGATGTGCATTTTGATTGGGTGGGAAATAGTTTTGAAAATACTACTTTTTTCGGCAAGGGTTAGCCCACGATTTTCTCGAAAAACTGAAAAAAAAACATTTTTGTGATTTATGCATCAATTGAAAGGTGGGTCGATGCTCTGTATTTTAGTGAAAACCGCATCATGTTTGGAGGCTTGGTTGAGGAAATAGAGCAACCGAAAGATAATTTGTGATGAGCTGGGTCGAAATTCTGTAATTTTACTTTTTGACTAATTTTTCGGAAACGAGCGATCGTATAACATTTTGGTTTGCAGTTGTGGGTAGAGCATTTAAATACCTTTCTTTTGATGTGCATTTTGATTGGGTGGGAAATAGTTTTGAAAATACTACTTTTTTCGGCAAGGGTTAGCCCACGATTTTCTCGAAAAACTGAAAAAAAATCATTTTTGTGATTTATGCATCAATTGAAAGGTGGGTCGATGCTCTGTATTTTAGTGAAAACCGCATCATGTTTGGAGGCTTGGTTGAGGAAATAGAGCAACCGAAAGATAATTTGTGATGAGCTGGGTCGAAATTCTGTAATTTTACTTTTTGACTAATTTTTCGGAAACAAGCGATCGTATAACATTTTGGTTTGCAGTTGTGGGTAGAGCATTTAAATACCTTTCTTTTGATGTGCATTTTGATTGGGTGGGAAATAGTTTTGAAAATACTACTTTTTTCGGCAAGGGTTAGCCCACGATTTTCTCGAAAAACTGAAAAAAATCATTTTTGTGATTTATTCATCAATTGAAAGGTGGGTCGATGCTCTGTATTTTAGTGACAACCGCATCATGTTTGGAGGCTTGGTTGAGGAAATAGAGCAACCGAAAGATAATTTGTGATGAGCTGGGTCGAAATTCTGTAATTTTACTTTTTGACTAATTTTTCGGAAAAGAGCGATCGTATAACATTTTGGTTTGCAGTTGTGGGTAGAGCATTTAAATACCCTTCTTTTGATGTGCATTTTGATTGGGTGGGAAATAGTTTTGAAAATACTACTTTTTTCGGCAAGGGTTAGCCCACGATTTTCTCGAAAAACTGAAAGAAAAATCATTTTGTGATTTATGCATCAATTGAAAGGTGGGTCGATGCTCTGTATTTTAGTGAAAACCGCATCATGTTTGGAGGCTTGGTTGAGGAAATAGAGCAACCGAAAGATAATTTGTGATGAGCTGGGTCGAAATTCTGTAATTTTACTTTTTGACTAATTTTTCGGAAAAGAGAGATCGTATAACATTTTGGTTTGCAGTTGTTGGTAGAGCATTTAAATACCTTTCTTTTGATGTGCATTTTGATTGGGTGGGAAATAGTTTTGAAAAAACTACTTTTTTCGGCAAGGGTTAGCCCACGATTTTCTCGAAAAACTGAAAAAAATCATTTTTGTGATTTATGCATCAATTGAAAGGTGGGTCGATGCTCTGTATTTTAGTGAAAACCGCATCATGTTTGGAGGCTTGGTTGAGGAAATAGAGCAACCGAAAGATAATTTGTGATGAGCTGGGTCGAAATTCTGTAATTTTACTTTTTGACTAATTTTTCGGAAACGAGCGATCGTATAACATTTTGGTTTGCAGTTGTGGGTAGAGCATTTAAATACCTTTCTTTTTATGTGCATTTTGATTGGGTGGGAAATAGTTTTGAAAATACTACTTTTTTCGGCAAGGGTTAGCCCACGATTTTCTCGAAAAACTGAAAAAAAAAATCATTTTTGTGATTTATGCATCAATTGAAAGGTGGGTCGATGCTCTGTATTTTAGTGAAAACCGCATCATGTTTGGAGGCTTGGTTGAGGAAATAGAGCAACCGAAAGATAATTTGTGATGAGCTGAGTCGAAATTCTGCAATTTTACTTTTTGACTAATTTTTCGGAAAAGAGAGATCGTATAACATTTTGGTTTGCAGTTGTGGGTAGAGCATTTAAATACCTTTCTTTTGATGTGCATTTTGATTGGGTGGGAAATAGTTTTGAAAATACTACTTTTTTCGGCAAGGGTTAGCCCACGATTTTCTCAAAAAACTGAAAAAAAAATCATTTTTGAGAGTTATGCATCAATTAAAAGTTGGGTCGATGCTCTGTATTTTAGTGAAAACCGCATCATGTTTGGAGGCTTGGTTGAGGAAATAGAGCAACCGAAAGATAATTTGTGATGAGCTGGGTCGAAATTCTGTAATTTTACTTTTTGACTAATTTTTCGGAAAAGAGCGATCGTATAACATTTTGGTTTGCAGTTGTGGGTAGAGCATTTAAATACCTTTCTTTTGATGTGCATTTTGATTGGGTGGGAAATAGTTTTGAAAATACTACTTTTTTCGGCAAGGGTTAGCCCACGATTTTCTCGAAAAACTGAAAAAAAAATCATTTTTGTGATTGATGCATCAATTGAAAGGTGGGTCGATGCTCTGTATTTTAGTGAAAACCGCATCATGTTTGGAGGCTTGGTTGAGGAAATAGAGCAACCGAAAGATAATTTGTGATGAGCTGGGTCGAAATTCTGTGATTTTACTTTTTGACTAATTTTTCGGAAACAAGCGATCGTATAACATTTTGGTTTGCAGTTGTGGGTAGAGCATTTAAATACCTTTCTTTTGATATGCATTTTGATTGGGTGGGAAATAGTTTTGAAAATACTACTTTTTTGGCTATGGGTTAGCCCACGATTTTCTCGAAAAACTGAAAAAAAATCATTTTTGTGATTTATGCATCAATTGAAAGGTGGGTCGATGCTCTGTATTTTAGTAAAAACCGCATCATGTTTGGAGGCTTGGTTGAGGAAATAGAGCAACCGAAAGATAATTTGTGATGAGCTGGGTCGAAATTCTGTAATTTTACTTTTTGACTAATTTTTCGGAAACGAGCGATCGTATAACATTTTGGTTTGCAGTTGTGGGTAGAGCATTTAAATACCTTTCTTTTGATGTGCATTTTTATTGGGTGGGAAATAGTTTTGAAAATACTACTTTTTTCGGCAAGGGTTAGCCCACGATTTTCTCGAAAAACTGAAAAAAAAATCATTTTTGAGATTTATGCATCAATTGAAAGCTGGGTCGATGCTCTGTATTTTAGTGAAAACCGCATCATGTTTGGAGGCTTGGTTGAGGAAATAGAGCAACCGAAAGATAATTTGTGATGAGCTGGGTCGAAATTCTGTAATTTTACTTTTTGACTAATTTTTCGGAAACGAGCGAACGTATAACATTTTGGTTTGCAGTTGTGGGTAGAGCATTTAAATACCTTTCTTTTGATGTGCATTTTGATTGGGTGGGAAATAGTTTTGAAAATACTACTTTTTTCGACAAGGGTTAGCCCACGATTTTCTCGAAAAACTGAAAAAAAATCATTTTTGAGATTTATGCATCAATTGAAAGGTGGGTCGATGCTCTGTATTTTAGTGAAAACCGCATCATGTTTGGAGGCTTGGTTGAGAAAATAGAGCAACCGAAAGATAATTTGTGATGAGCTGGGTCGAAATTCTGTAATTTTACTTTTTGACTAATTTTTCGGAAACGAGCGATTGTATAACATTTTGGTTTGCAGTTGTGGGTAGAGCATTTAAATACCTTTCTTTTGATGTGTATTTTGATTGGGTGGGAAATAGTTTTGAAAATACTACTTTTTCGGCAATGGGTTAGCCCACGATTTTCGCGAAAAACTGAAAAGAAATCATTTTTGAGATTTATGCATCAATTGAAAGGTGGGTCGATGCTCTGTATTTTAGTGAAAACCGCATCATGTTTGGAGGCTTGGTTGAGGAAATAGAGCAACCGAAAGATAATTTGTGATGAGCTGGGTCGAAATTCTGTAATTTTACTTTTTGACTAATTTTTCGGAAACGAGAGATCGTATAACATTTTGGTTTGCAGTTGTGGGTAGAGCATTTAAATACCTTTCTTTTGATGTGCATTTTGATTGGGTGGGAAATAGTTTTGAAAATACTACTTTTTCGGCAATGGGTTAGCCCACGATTTTCTCGAAAAACTGAAAAAAATCATTTTTGTGATTTATGCATCAATTGAAAGGTGTGTCGAGGCTCTGTATTTTAGTGAAAACCGCATCATGTTTGGAGGCTTGGTTGAGGAAATAGAGCAACCGAAAGATAATTTGTGATGAGCTGGGTCGAAATTCTGTAATTTTACTTTTTGACTAATTTTTCGGAAACGAGCGATCGTATAACATTTTGGTTTGCAGTTGTGGGTAGAGCATTTAAATACCTTTCTTTTGATGTGCATTTTGATTAAGTGGGAAATAGTTTTGAAAATACTACTTTTTTGGCAATGGGTTAGCCCACGATTTTCTCGAAAAACTGAAAAAAAAATCATTTTTGTGATTTATGCATCAATTGAAAGGTGCGTCGATGCTCTGTATTTTAGTGAAAACCGCATCATATTTGGAGGCTTGGTTGAGGAAATAGAGCAACCGAAAGATAATTTGTGATGAGCTGGGTCGAAATTCTGTAATTTTACTTTTTGACTAATTTTTCGGAAACGAGCGATCGTATAACATTTTGGTTTGTAGTTGTGGGTAGAGCATTTAAATACCTTTCTTTTGATGTGCATTTTGATTGGGTGGGAAATAGTTTTGAAAATACTACTTTTTTCGGCAAGGGTTAGCCCACGATTTTCTCGAAAAACTGAAAAAAAAATCATTTTTGTGATTTATGCATCAATTGAAAGGTGGGTCGATGCTCTGTATTTAAGTGAAAACCGCATCATGTTTGGAGGCTTGGTTGAGGAAATAGAGCAACCGAAAGATAATTTGTGATGAGCTGGGTCGAAACTCTGTAATTTTACTTTTTGACTAATTTTTCGGAAACGAGCGATCGTATAACATTTTGGTTTGCAGTTGTGGGTAGAGCATTTAAATACCTTTCTTTTGATGTGCATTTTGATTGGGTGGGAAATAGTTTTGAAAATACTACTTTATTCGGCAAGGGTTAGCCCACGATTTTCTCGAAAAACTGAAAAAAAATCATTTTTGTGATTTATGCATCAATTGAAAGGTGGGTCGATGCTCTGTATTTTAGTGAAAACCGCATCATGTTTGGAGGCTTGGTTGAGGAAATAGAGCAACCGAAAG